>NW_018407204.1:0-455 GCF_002113885.1 Mizuhopecten yessoensis | reverse complement strand
CCACCCTTTGAAGTAGGTAGAGACACACAAGATCTAGAAGCTGTATCACCCTTTGTAGGTAAAGACACACAAGACCTAGAAATTGTTAACGCTTTGTAGGTTAAGACACACAACACCTAGAACCTGTACCAACATTGTAGGTTAAGACACGCAACACCTAAAAGCTGTACCAACCTTTAAAGGTAGAGACGCACAAGATATAGAAGCTGTACCACCCTTTGTAGGTAGAGAAACACAAGACCTAGAAGCTGTACCACCCTTTGTAGGTAGAGACAAACCAGACTTAGAAGTTGTACCACCCTTTGTAGGTAGAGACACACCAGATCTAGAAGCTGTACCCCCCTTTGTAGGTAGAGATACACAAGATCTAGAAGCTGTACCACCCTTTGTAGGTAGAGACAAACCAGACTTAGAAGTTGTACCACCCTTTGTAGGTAGAGACACACCAGATCTAG
>NW_018407203.1:78483-78989 GCF_002113885.1 Mizuhopecten yessoensis | reverse complement strand
TTATTATTCATACCAAACTGATGCATTCCATTAAAAAACAATATATAAAGACTAAGATGTATATTTTTTTTAAAGATATTAAAAGCGTAAAATATTCATTTTGTATAAAATATGACGAGAAGGCCACATGTTTCAATAAAAATAGACGTTGGTCATGTAAACTACTTTTACAACACCAATGCCGTTTACTGTTAATACAAAAAGTAGTTGAACCGTGTTGATCTATTGCATTGTACTTCATTTTGAAATGATAGCTCATTGTTCAACATTAACCACCATTCTCAAATGTGAATGAGACTGTTTTGATTATGGATGAATAAAATCACGCAACGTAATTATCATAAATGTCATAATGCTCATGTTTCTTTGTAAAATTAATATTTTACAATCTAATTGTCCGTCACGTCTTTCTTCCCGGAGTCCTCATTGTACCCTCAAAAAAGACAAAGATCTGCAATACCATCGTACAATAATGTAAATAGGTTAACCTAACAGATGTATAAAAC
>NW_018407203.1:76713-77286 GCF_002113885.1 Mizuhopecten yessoensis | reverse complement strand
TGTTTTGTTTGATTCAAACCATACAATCAGAATAGTTGATTGTCTATATCGTAGACACAAATACCTATTTAGTTAATACTAGACTTCGAGGCAGTGTTTCCTTGTCCATATTCAATAATGCAATGTTAATTCTATTGAACAATATAAAATTGATAGGGGTTGTATCAACATCAAACTTTTACAATCCTTGAAGGTCGAAATATTACCTTGAATTGACGTTGAATCAACGATCATCAGAGCTACCATCAAATAGCGACTCCTTTTCGACGTTTAATTGACGTCATGTGTCTTCTTGGTCTGTCACAAAGTGTGTCTTAGTAAGTTAGAGTTGTGTACTCCTAATGCACTGAATATTGCATTTTCCTTAAACATGTTGAGCAAAGTCCACTGAACAATGCTATTCAAAGAGTATACAGTGGAAGAGTGGACGCAAAAACGATATGTTTAAAAACCTGTGTATCCTTATCACATCAATGACATACATAAAATATGTTTCGTCAATTTTCCTATATAATTCATGTTCGTTATGTTTCAGAACCAGTTCTGGATAGATGCCTGATCACGTTTACGTAT
>NW_018407203.1:64700-73933 GCF_002113885.1 Mizuhopecten yessoensis | reverse complement strand
TTTTGTTTTTGTTTTGTTGTTTTGGAAGTTAGAAGTTGTCAACGAAAAGAACATATCTGGATGACAGTTCTCTTTTATAGTCAACCTATATAAAAAAAACAAATACAGTTTCTGCAAAGGAGCTGCATTTCACGTACATCTTGCATCAATAGAAAATATGATGACGTATTATAGTAAACGACGAAACATGAAATAAAACTATCTTGTTCTAACAAGAGTGTAGCTAGACTGAGTATAATGAAAGAAACTCTTCGCCTTTGTTACGNGGAGAAAGATATTTGCTGGTTGCGAAGGCCCTAAAACCACGGATACTAATTTGTGAACCGCCTTGAGACGACTTACGAACTAGGTTGTAATAAAGCGGCATATCAGAACCTCGACTTATTATAATTATATGCCAACGTCTTATATTGTGTCTATGTGTCAGTGTACTTTTAAACCTTAGCTTTTAATCTCGTGTTTATGAGTCAAATAACTGAATTTACAAGCGGCTGATACTATTTAATGTCTCAAATTACTTTACGTACTAGCGTCTTATATTGTGTTAAAGTATCAGAAAAAGTATACATAAGCGTCTTATCTCTTGTTGATGTGTCGGATTACTTTATATACTGGCGAATTATATTGTGTTAATGTGTCAGATTACTCTATATACTAGATTCTTATCTCCTGTTTATGTGTCAGATGACTTTAAATACTAGCTTCTTTTATTGTGGTATTATGTCCGATAACTTTATCGAGTACCTTCTGATATTGTGTTGGTGTGTCCGATTGCTCTATATATTAGCTTAATATAATGTGTTGATGTGTCATATTACTCTGTAGATTCCTGTTATTGTATTATGTTAATTGTTCTGTAAAATAAACTCTTATATTGTGCGTGTATGCTTGATTACCTTATAGAAATTTACAGTTTAACTGTTTGTTTTTGTGTTTCTCTGTTTGTTTTGTCTGACGATGTGTCCGTTTAGTCTATAGACTAGCTTCTTATATTGTGAGTGTGTCCGATAATCGATTGTCAGAATAAGGTTGAGAAAAACTACTGACTAAAATGCATGTTGATAAACACTTTAGGTTGAGGAAGTGACTGGAAATTAATGGCGGTCCTGACATCCGAGCCTAACCAACACAAACCGAACCCGTTTAGGTATGATCCAGCGAAAAAGTAACGTTTTAGAATATAATACCTACTTTCCGGATCAAGTGTATGGACCAATGCTACTTAAATGCACTATAATCTACGGATAATCTGTGGTCTAATGTATCCATGTATCAAGTAGGTCTTCTTTCCTCTCACATGGACACGCTTCCGTCTGGGCCAACAACGAGGATCAATACAAGTTGATACAAGTTGTTGTGCGATTACAATTATATACACATAACTATGTCTATACCTAAGGAAAAACAAAAACAGAAATCTTTTAATAATCGAAAGTTAGATTTATCATCAGAAATATAATTGAACCAATCCGTCCGTTTATCATACTTGCTTCCCCACATAACATATTAGGTTTGTTTTTAAACCTATATGTGTTTTATGAACTAAAATACCCTAAACTACACAGTGATTGTGATGTAAGGTAATCTGCTATGATTACATGTATGTAATTGTGGGTCAAGTAGTATTAGAGTACACAGCATGAACTCTTTCCGTACAGCAACTCTGGTCTGGATTCCGTACCGGGTGTCCTTATTAGACTCGCCCCTGCACATATAAAAAGTGGCCGATTATTTTCAAGAAATGAACAGGTAAACGTGAACAAATGTCGTTACTGTTACATGTTATTGTTTAAAGACATATATATCTTCATTTAAAGCATTATCACTGACTGGCAGCTGATTATGACTAAGAAATCGACATTTGTCTAGCAACGAACGATACGATTCCTTGTATTCAAAACAGTGTTGTAGCACAGGTTCCTAATAAGGATTGAGTTTGGTAACGAAAACGATATTTTTTTTTATAAAAAGCAAGTAACTTTTATTGAGACTTATATTAGAATATGCATATCTACTTACATAAGTCTCAATAGATAATTGGTGTTGATTGTACGAGTGTTCGTACCGAATAAAGCCGCCGACATGTTGTTTATATTGGAGACCAACAAATGCAAACATCTTGCCGGTTGGTTTGCTGTAGTTTAGTATTGTTTAACGTCCTATCAACCTTTATGGTCATTAAGGACGGCCTCCCCTATGTGCAAGATGCATGCGTGTAGTGTATGCATGTGTGTTTTTAGAGACTGCGATATGTTTGTGTTTGGCTCCTTGAGATAGCGCGGAACTGATGCCGACTTAAAGTGCTACCACTCTAAAACATACTGCTGAAGACCCCCAGCAGGACACCCCACCCGGTCACATTATACTGACAAAGGGCTAACCAGTCGTCCCATTCCTTAATTGCTGAGCGTTAAGCAGTAGTAGAAACTACATTTTTTTACAGACGTTGGTATGCCTCTGCCAGGGGACAGAACCCAAAACATTCCTAACAGGGGAGAACGCTCAACTAAAGTCCAAAAGTGAGGCATTGACAAGGGAAACATTAGGAATAAAACGTTGTTTAGAAAGAAGAGAAAATATAAGATCCTAAATTCAGTTGCCTCTTACGATCATGTAATTGGGACAGCAGGTACAATTGTACGCCCTACCTGCAGGGAATCTTGCGATAAATTTGAAAAAATAGGTCACATAATTAAAAATGTGTACTCTGCACCTATAACAAATTCTTTCCAGCTAAAGGGTGCTGATTTTAGCGACAATTAGTTCGATTATGCGACTTTCGTGTGCTATAACCAGCTAAATATAAGACAGGTAACACCAAAGTCTCTTGTCGTGTATGCACGACAACAGGGTCGAGATGGCATATATTTTTGTCGTCTGTACAAAACAACGGGGATCATGGAGCACACATTGTTGTCGTGCTTATACGACACGGTAAGGAAAGAGTTAATATGACAATGTTTTGAGATACCAATACGTATGCATGTGCATAAATGCAACAAAACATGTGGTTTGAACCTACCACTTATGTATGAATGTGTTCTATGAACGTATACAAATGGTTTGAGATGAAACGATATTTTTCATTGGTTAAAAACCATGCATTATTTGGCGATAGAACATTCGCTTGCATGCTTTTTTTTATACAGGCAGACGCTATTCATAATGCCCTCCTAGACAACGTACCTGCAAACAAGCGAGTCGTGTCATACTCACGGCGAGAAAGGACCGCCAAATAGAACAGCCTTGATAAAAATAATCGGATTATCAAGGTCACGGGGACAGCCAGACAATTTGCTGGGCTTTCCACTTAATGCTTAAACAATGACCAGAAAAATCGTACAATTAGTCTTGATCTGAAGAAATAATAAAAGAATCGATGTATGACGTTGATTGTCTAAGTTACAGAAAGTTATATGTAGGTGTCTTCTCGACTGATAGCATTGTACGGATTTCTCAAAACATGGTTGCCAGATACTGTTCTTGTTTTAAGATTTTTCTGTGATGTCTTTGATCTTTTAACATCTTTATCGGGTCTTTGATTTGACTTGAACTAATTTCTGGGAAGAGTTTTCTTGTAAAAACCTACCAGTTACAATACGTGTTCGCTACCTTGACAGGTACATTCTTTGTTGTCAAGTGACTTAGACTAGTTGATGTTTGTATGTAAGTTGACAGGAAAGAACGCCTGCACCACATCAATATGTTGCAAATTAGAACGATAGATTTCAAATTTCTGTTTTTTNCACTCGATTGCAAATAAGATATGAACAGTTTCCCCTTACTATATATCTACACTTATAAGCTAACGGGAGGAGACAACTTATGTCACAAATGCTACAAACTTATTCAAAATGTTACATGTATTATAACTTTGAGTTCAAATACACAAGTTGCTGCTAATTTTGAATATATATTAATATATCAATGCACTTTTTGTCAATTTCAATATTATATCTCTATATCATAAATAATGGGGTGGGTTGCGCTTACGTTTTAATCAATTTTACCCANTTGAATAAACCAAACACAAAGATTTGTTTCTCCTTAATTGACTGCCTGTTAGACTTCAGCGGTTGTTATTTTATGCTTTCCTTGATATACACGTAAATGCATCAGGGCGAACTGACGACCTGTTGCATTCATATAACACTACAACACCCACCCCCCTCCCCCCCTCCCTTCCCAATTTTAAAATTAACGCATGTATCGGTGAAGATTCATGGCACGACATTGTCCTAGCATCCCCCATCTAAAAGTGTACTCTGAACCAAAAAGTAATAAAATGATTGTCACATTTTTAATAAAAGATAGAAAAAAATATCTCAAAAACTGCATAAAACTCGGTCAGCTCCAAACCAAGCTATCGACGTGTTAAGTGTGCTAATTTCATCTGTCCTTCAGATACTAATTAGCATAGCATAACTTCCGGTGAAGGGGGCCACTGTGACGTCACAGGTTCAACGACTGCAGCGTCAGATTGCTAATCATACTGAAAACGATATTATATGTAGGAGACTTAAATATCAAATTTGCTTGAACTGTCAGATCAAAGGTTGAATGGACACCAAGCTGACGACTCTGAAGAGGATAGCACTGACTAGTTGTAGTATCTGAGCACTTAATGAGAAATTTGCGGAATAAACGAACTTTAGGAAAAGAAAACAGCTATGATTTAGTAGGTGTTGATCAATAATGTTGTTTTTTTGAAATTTAGCTGGAGAGTCAGTCTTCTTTTACTAAATAAAAAAGAAATTATTTCTTTTTGTCGCTGTCTTTGAACTGCACTGTTTCTGACGGAGTTTGCATATTGCAAACGTTTATACTTTGGTACCGCTACGGTAAAAAACGGAAAATTGTCAAGGGAAAAAATAATTACAAAATTATTTAAACGTTTGTGCCTGCAATGTTTTTGAATGGAATAACACATCAGGTGTATATTGTATATATTCGCCCCTATCTTCGTTATCATTACAAAATGACGACATTTTGGCTTCATTATGTTAGGTCGACACAACAACACAATGCCGGCAAACATTACTCATTTATATTTACGCAACACTTATATGCAGTTCTAAATTATACTTACTTCGATTAAATAATTAAATTAGGAGATTATAAGTAATAACAACTTGGCTAAATGATTAAAATCATTTCAATCTTCTCCATTAGCCTGCTTAGATATGGAATTTGTGTACAGGTAAACTACACTGAACACACCTGTGTCTAGTTCTGACAGTAGGGAACCGCAAACACACTTTTGTACTAGTATCCAGGCATGGCATAAAAGTGATATCGATGTCAGCAGGTTGGTAAGGAGATACCTGTATTAATTACGTAGATTTTGTGTTTTTAACTATTTAATTGTCCATTTAAAAACAAGGTCCTCAGGCAAGATAACAGAAAAATGAATAATAATCAACTTCAAAGTAATTATTCACTATCAAAATGCAAAAACACAGTCACATTCTGCATGTTATGCAAACTACAATCAATACAAATGTATATCTGATCAGGTGGTTCAAGGATAAATTGCTCGTATTTGTGAGACTTGAACAGGCTGATTTATCGGAGGAGTTAAAAAGTGAAGTTCTTCTTCTGCAAGATTCTTAAAATTTGTTTGCATATGTATTATGTAATGCGTTTGTTTGGTAACTTCCTAAATTCACTCGATTGCAAATAAGATATGAACAGTTTCCCCTTACTATATATCTACACTTATAAGCTAACGGGAGGAGACAACTTATGTCACAAATGCTACAAACTTATTCAAAATGTTACATGTATTATAACTTTGAGTTCAAATACACAAGTTGCTGCTAATTTTGAATATATATTAATATATCAATGCACTTTTTGTCAATTTCAATATTATATCTCTATATCATAAATAATGGGGTGGGTTGCGCTTACGTTTTAATCAATTTTACCCAGTTGCGTTGTTTTGCATATAGGGAACATCATATCATCTAAAGGATAATCCCATTTATAAAAAGTATAATATTTACAGTACTGGATTCACTTAACATAAACATGTATGCACAACTGAGAACACGCATGTAATAATGATACCCAATCCGTTCGGACATCCGTATACAGCACATCGTTTGTCTCATCGATATAAACTTATTTCATCATTTGAACTGTAACGAGCGTCATTTATTTGTATGTAGCACTTTCATTATACATTGAAATACTACCTTCACCAGTCAGTGACGATGGAACATACCTTTGAAATAGCCAAAGAGTTTGCATATCGAATGCACGATCGAAGCATTCCGGTATAAGCCAATAAGGCTGTTTTGACCGCGTTGATCTTATGACTTCACATTTGTAATTTAACCTTGTTTTTACGAAATAAAAACTAAAAAATCAAAAAATGTGAAAATTATACAAATATTTTATTTTCAAAAGCAATTAAACAAAAAATAAATGCATTTCAGCAAACGACAAAAACACAAACGGTTAGATGTGCTACGTTGGAAATTCGAAATTTTCATTTTCTTACCTTATTTCACAAATGATAGGGCAATGGTTAAATTGTCGAATATACTAGTATATTCTATGCACTATCCTTATCTTATTAGTTTAATAATTTGAATAATAAACTAATAATGTTCCAGTGTACTGGGCTGAAATCTGTAATAGGCTGACCACATACAGATTTTACCATTAACAAAACAATGTACTTCTCATTTTACCCCAAATCATATACGTTAATTATGAAAAATAAATCGTATTTTTTATTACTGATTTGTCAAAATAAAAGCCATGGGAATTCACCAAAGTTCGACAAATTGACAAAATTTTAAATTTGAAAAGGGTATCGCCGCATAAAACCATACAGGAAAACGTCAATATGGGAATGTTCCTGTTGGTTTTGCATCGGTTATATATTCGTTGATACTAAATATTATTAATTTGGACACCTGTATATAAACACCTTTATTTTACCGAAGTATGCAGGTGGTCTGTCCTGATGGGTATCACGGCAAATAGGTTTACTTAAAACAACGAGACGTATTTAAATGGACATTCTGACAGACGATATCAACAATGTTTCCGTGATCTCAAAGATCATTCTGTTTTAGTCATAAACCGTGTTGAAAAAAAAACATCATTAAGATACCTCACGACAATAATTAAGATGTGTATACAAAAATTACTTTAATTTGAATGTTAAATAAAAAAGAACAAACTAGCATTCTTGGTAAATCAATTATCTATCAACTAATAGCTCAGTACTGCAAAATGTTGTCGATAAAACAATTGGTATATAAAGCATAAAGTTTTTTTGAATTAAAGGTTGAAAAAGTATACACTGGCATATATTTCAAACTTTTCATTTTTTCAGATTTATTTTGATCGACTGCTTTGCAAAGCATGGCTTAATAAACTGGTTTGATAACTACATAACCAATCTTGTCAACATGATTTTCTTTCGTGTCATTGTTAATATTCATTCACGTGTGAGTCAATTCGTACCATTGAATTGGGTTTAATTCAAATCTGTTTCGAAAAATTAATACTGCCAAATTTATAAACCAATTGACTATTGTATTATCTTATTATGGATATTTTTTTGTGAACTTCAGTCAGAACACAATGTGATGACTATAAAACCCGTTCATGCAAGGATGTATNCTGATGGGTATCACGGCAAATAGGTTTACTTAAAACAACGAGACGTATTTAAATGGACATTCTGACAGACGATATCAACAATGTTTCCGTGATCTCAAAGATCATTCTGTTTTAGTCATAAACCGTGTTGAAAAAAAAACATCATTAAGATACCTCACGACAATAATTAAGATGTGTATACAAAAATTACTTTAATTTGAATGTTAAATAAAAAAGAACAAACTAGCATTCTTGGTAAATCAATTATCTATCAACTAATAGCTCAGTACTGCAAAATGTTGTCGATAAAACAATTGGTATATAAAGCATAAAGTTTTTTTGAATTAAAGGTTGAAAAAGTATACACTGGCATATATTTCAAACTTTTCATTTTTTCAGATTTATTTTGATCGACTGCTTTGCAAAGCATGGCTTAATAAACTGGTTTGATAACTACATAACCAATCTTGTCAACATGATTTTCTTTCGTGTCATTGTTAATATTCATTCACGTGTGAGTCAATTCGTACCATTGAATTGGGTTTAATTCAAATCTGTTTCGAAAAATTAATACTGCCAAATTTATAAACCAATTGACTATTGTATTATCTTATTATGGATATTTTTTTGTGAACTTAAGTCAGAACACAATGTGATGACTATAAAACCCGTTCATGCAAGGATGTATAGGATTAGGAAATTCTACTAATAAGGGTGTTGCAATTAGGTGCATTTCGGGTTTTGCAAAAGATATAGCACCTGTTTGAAATTGTTGAGGGTTGAATGTCCCTTTCCTGTACCCCCATGGAAGAGAGAGTTGTGTTTTTCTCTCCTTTCATTCGCCAGCACAAAAGCCACAGCAAGTTTAACTCATTTAAGGTATTGTAATTCGAAGTGACACATTTGACCCAAATCCTTTGAGAAATGGAGTCGCTAGATAATATTTATGAAGCGTACATTCCCGAAACTATAATCTAATATTTCACCGATATGACCTTGGCCTTAGACAAAAGGCATACGGTATTTGGTTTTAATGCAATTTGTTCTGTTGTCCAGTCAAAACATTGAATACAATTTGAGTTGATTTGCTGAACGGCATTTTTATTCTTTCAAGTTTGAAATCGGTACCGCCGGACGATCAAGAGCTATATTTTCTCACCATCAATTGCAATTCCGAACACGTGATTTATCCGATATTTAATATTAAATCAGTCCAATTTAAGTTCTCTTAACAATTATAAGGCAAATCTGTACATTATTTAGATATATTCTGTTGACGATGATTTACGTAAATGCCTCTGTCAAACCATGTTGATGCAATGTATCCCAGTGACATTTCTTGATTTTTAAGACAATGCTAACAATATGAATTCAAAAGCAAAAAAAAGGAATGCAATTCAAAGCAGATATAAAATAGAAATACAAACAATTTATTATTATTTCGATAAATAAGTGAAAATTGTTTTTAACTACATGATATACCAGCACATCTAACGCAGATTCATGAAAGCCTTACTTATTTGATAATTCAAATCATAAACATGTTTTTAAATATATTTTTATATGATATACATTTGTTAATTTAGATAATTTGCAAATTAAAAAAAAAA
>NW_018407203.1:20473-63034 GCF_002113885.1 Mizuhopecten yessoensis | reverse complement strand
TCCGTCATCTCCAATGTGGACACAAAATAAATCGCATGTTGTGATGTCGTTGTCTCCGATCATAGTCACTGGCAGCGTTACACTGACTGGTTTCAGGAACTTCTCGTCATGTTGGATGCACACAATATCTGAGTAGCCGGCGATCTCTGACAATGGAAACTGGCATTCGCTGAGCTGTTAAAAAGGAAATATAATCAAAATTACCGAGAGTGATGTATGTTTTTGTGAGAGAAAAAAACCATTATATGTTAAGAAAAGGTTAATCTTCTCCATGCCTAATAACACGATGCTATCTGGACATCTGTTTTTATATTAGGATGTCTTTGTTTTATAGCAGATTATGAAGCCTGTGAATAGTATGTAGTTTCTTACCGTTATGCGTATCTGTGTGGAGGACAACACGGTTCCTTTAGGGATATCCACAGTAGCATCGTTATTTTCAGGACAAACATGCAAATATTCCTTTTCTGGACTTAATATTGCTTTGGTGCTGTTTTTCATTGATGTGAAAAACACAATCGTTGATGGTGGTAACTCTGCAGTTACGCATAGTTGATCGTTCTAAAGAGTAAAAACCAGAAATGTTAGTATGTCGTCTGTTAAAGGCGGACCAAACCTACTGAGGTTGTAATTACTTAAACGAAAATTCAATATTGGCGTTCAGACGCACAACTGACAAACAATACCACTTTCCCATCCATATCCGGAAACTCAAGCAATATTTTAAGTTAAAAAAGCAGATAACAAATACAGAATTTAATTAACTTCAGTGGTTGTATTTTCTTTAAACGTACATGTTTTGTCAGTTACTATATTTCATTGCTTTTTTGTTTTTATTTTACTTGGAATAATTTACTTTTATGTATATACAATGAAGCTTTCTAAAACATGAATTTTGACTGAGCCATTTAATCTATGAGCTTATTAATTTTAATTTGATAATAAATCAGCAAGTGAGCTTGCTGAAACAAGTAAAAAATTCAGTACGGTGTCACAATGGTTTGGTTTTTACTCCATGGTAACAATAAATTGTTCCTTAAACATAGTATTGTTTGTATTTTGCCAACCTGTAGAGTAGCAGAAAGCCTTGTCCACGCATCTCCATCCTTCAGATGTATGTGATATAACGTGTAGGTTTTCGGAACGTCGTGGGAGATGCTGATGTTCAATTTCCCGTCTATTTCCCTGACAAGATTTTCTTCAGCTCCGCCACCTAGATTCAGTGTGGTAATAGATGAACTATCTTTTATCAACAAATCCTTCACACGTCCCACTGACCTCTTTGTAAGACAATATCTATCGGACTCGATGTGGTCTGTTCCTTCCAAAGTAATGGTCTCATCTGCTAGCTTGACAGGGTCAACCGTGATGCTTACTATAACCAGATCCTGAACACTGTAACGTAACGCATGTTAATCATCAGAATGAAATCAGTGATATTAAATAAACGAGCAAGGTGCATTTTCAGTAGAGCGGTTCTTACTTTGCACGTTGAGTCCCATATGTTTTCAATTGAAATACATTCTGGTCGATTAAACGTACTGTGTTGATTTGATATTACGTACCATTATATCTGCTAAGTATGATATGACAGTAAACATTTAACTAAACAGATTCATCTATTGTTTATCATGAATTGAAAATAGGGATTGGACAAGATAATAATTGGTCTATTGATGTATATTTTCAATAATTAAAGAACACTCTGAATAAAACTACATTTTATGTAAGGGAAGCAAGTAGTTTTAAGTCTATATATCGAGAGACACATTTGATATCTTGACCAAATTCTTACAATATATTTTTTCAAACTATAAAAATAGCCTTCTATAGCATATTGTGTTAGTCGCGAATGATGTTTTAGAGAAAATGCATTGCTGAGAAAAAAGAAACATATGTGTAAGACTAATTTGAAAATACGTTACGTTTTTAATATTCATATATAACTCTGCCCATGTGCTTTGTTGACAATCAATACAATAAATGTACGTATTTAAGCACCTGCAGTATTGCTGTTAATCCCATTACAAGTTGTTATTAATGAATTCGGTATCTTATAGCTAGTTTGTATATAATTTTCATAATTAACATTCCGTAGATTTTAAAATTAATACAGAATTGTGAATCATACTGCTGTAAATGGTAATAGTTACGTTACAACTACATACCTGGTAGCTCTATATTCTAAAACGTTTGTCTGAATGTATTCGGAGTTCCTCTGAATTCCTCAATATTGTATAGATTAATGTATATGCTTATTGTATAAAATTGTATATCGATGTTCTGTAAAGCGCTTTAGAGTGACTTATGGCTCTATATCAAATGTTGTATACTTAATTTCGTGTTTGAAAGTATTTAGATAAGTGATATGATAGTGCTAGGTAAAGCAAGCCACAAGAGCTACTATTTTTGCAGTAGTATTGAGTGTGCGATATGTAATCTTACCGTCTAGTTCTTCATCCGTATTTGTTATGTATATCTCGAATAAATTGATAAATGCATAGCCTTTACCAAGCCCAAAAAGAAAGCATCCACTTCTAATTAAAGACATTGACCAAATTTGTTCTGCATTTTGTCTTACGGTTTTCTACATTAGCCTCAGCGAATGACTTTGCGTTCTATGTTATGTCTAACGGTTCTGGTGAGAAATTATTGTAAACATATGTGAAAGGAGGTAAAATTCTACTTACGCTATTTTCGTTTCAAGAACATCTTCTAAAGATGACATCATTCTTCAAAATAGAAACAAGAATTCGTATATGTGAATACACCAAATCTCTCATACACAAAAAGACCAATGCTGTGGTGAATTTGTGATATTTTAAGAATGGAACCTTAGAAGAATAACGTTTCGGTGACATCAAAGATATAAGTTCATATATTGCTCTTCCATCAGTTAATGACATCTTCTAGTTATGAAAACACATATTGAAATAATGACAACAATAATTATATCTCTGGAAGAAAAAAAATGTGGATTATATGATTATAAACGATGATTGTTAATAAGCGTAACAGTAACTTGATCATATATTGTTATCAAGTAACGAAACTTACTCGTGAAGACGATCTGCCAATGGAATTGGTTCCCTGAAGGAGAAAAAAACATGGAATCTGTGCAAATCTGGATTTACAAAACGTCTTGTCGTCATTGCATTTGAACCGATAATGGAGTATTACTTTAAAAATTATCAATATACTGATAAAAGTCATTACATGAATTCCTGTTCACCGTTTAGACCGAAAATTGTACTTCACTGTAGTGGATTATTTTACCCAAATTATGTTTCATTTTTATTCACAACAAAAATAATAATTTTATGATTGACGAAATTATCAATAGTCTCATGTATTCTCCAACTCATGACGCTAACAAGTTCATATGGATCATTGCGAGTCTTTTGAAATATTTCCAAGTCATCTGTCATTTAAAATCGAGAATAATTGTATTTATGCTATACATAAAGTAATTTCTACAATCTGTTTAGTAAATACCTATTTTGATGTTAGTCAATTAATGTATTTGTTGTATTCAATAATTTAAGTTATATGTAATACTAGTCCTTTTATTCCGGAAATGTAAAATGTAGCCAGCCCGGGTAAGGGCTGGTCGACTGGAAACGTAGTCAGCCCAGCTACGGGTTTGACGACTAGTTTTGGTGTCGGATGTCACTTGACACTTCACAGAAACAAATGTAAACACATTAAGATTTCCATCCTCCTCCCCTGCATGTCCACCTTGTTATGACTGTACTATGTATGGCTAGCGTGACGTTTTTCTATTGAAGATCCCCAATCTGTTGTTGTCTTTATACCATCAAGATGTATCTATTGGCCATAAGCGTTTTTCTATTGAAGATCCCCAATCTTCTGTTACCTTTATACCATCAAGATGTAGCTATTGGTCATAATTTATTACTGGAATTTTAATCAAATAAATGCTCATTTCGACTAGTATAATGCTCGAATTTCCGATATAAATAGACGTGGTTGAAGAGGGGTATTCAAGTTTAACAGAAGACTGCTTTCTTGTGGTGAAGGAGTGTTATATGTATAATTTCATCAACATATATAATCTCAAAGTGTTCGTCTACTTTTGAGAGGACTGTTAACACAACCAATAAAAAGCATGTTAACAAATATGAAATAACTATTGTTTTACTTGATTCCAATTTTACTTGGCATCACGCACTATATAAGAAGTTTCTGTAACCGAAATATCGTGAATAAGGCTATGCTTATTTTCACTTATTTGTGTCCAAAAATAACCAACCCCTATTAATGATAGTGATAACTACAGCCCGATATAATATATACTCACAAGTTTTGAGCAGCAGGAGCCTGTTCCAACCTGTGAAGTATATTATCAAGAGTATGTGATATTGTCCTCCATTATTACATTCTATTGAAACAAGACCTAAATATACATTTTTTTTAAATTTGATTTCCCTCTGTATGCTACATATTTTCACTGTATGTGTGATCTTACAATGAATTACGTTGATAACGAGATATATATCTCTGGTTTCAAGTAACTGATCGCGTATAATGACCACATAACTTTCTCATTATTATGACATAGCTGTCTAATAATAATGACATCGTTATTTCTGACTTACAACAAAGCTATCGCCTCATCAGAGTTTATTTGATGAAAAGTTTTGTCTTTCCTTTTTCGAGAAAAAATAATGGAAAATAGGAATAACGGGGAATTCGTGAATTCTGTAAAAGGACTGTTCTCGGAAGTAACATAGCTATAGGTATCTGTAATATACAAAATACATCGATAATGGTCACAAAACCTTTGCGTTGATATTACTCTGCTTTCTTAACCATGATATATAGAATACTGATCTAAGTGTGTGCAAATTGAATTAATAAAATAAATAAAAACATCTATACTCACAAACTTGGGGCAACCCGAGCCTCTCCCAACCTTAAACAAATGTATTTAATACATTATGTGATATTTTAGTCCAGTATTACACTCTGTTTGAAAAAGTGCTAAATATCACTTTTCTATTTGATATTACTCTCCAAGATACACATTTCGTGCTGTTATATTCATTGATAAAGTCAATATTAAAACATGTAAATTGTAGAAAAAATAATGGAACGTAGTTCAAATGAATATATATTTGGATTTTTACTATAGAACGATTGTTTAATTTTATTCATTTGTTCTTAAGTAATTTATTTATTTACAGCGCTTGGATATGCGTCGTCATTTAAACGATATAGGCGGAACAGCCTTATTTAGCTAAAATTGGTGCCAATAATTAACCGCAGTCATTTCAACGTTTGACGCAAGGGCATTCTCCATGTTATCCGAAGCGAGGAGATAAGACTCTCATTGAACAAGGTTAATCTATGACATCATAAGTAAACCACGTGTTACATCACGAAATGTTTGCTTTCATACCCAAATAAAATGCATTGCTGCTGGTAATGTTCATATAGTGGGTTGATAAGAAATATTATATTCGGTTGTATATATATATCGTACAAAATAAATGTTATTTATACTTCGACTCTACAGTTAAAATATAATACATTCCTATGTATATTTTAAAATCATGTTTCATTAAATTCGTTTTCCTATTTATTTACAATGAGTTTCAAGCTATAATAAAATTCAAACGATACTACTAGGCGAGTGTGCCGCTTTTGACTTAAATGATAAAGGATGTCACTAATATTTAAAAACATTATTAATTCTCCAACCATCTCAGTTCTTCATTATTTAGTGCTAAAACCATATGATTCTAGTACCGATCACTTGTCAGACATAATATGATTTACATTACTGTGTTTATCAGTGAATAACAATATTGAATATCCTCGATATTGAAGTCGTTCAATAGTTTGAATAGTGTTTGTTTCAACATTACGTTTATCAATCCACCACGGTACACAATAATCCATCCGCGTATTACTATTACATACCAAAACCAATGTGGCGCTATATTTTGATTTCAAACAAAACATTACATCTAGGTACGAAAACCGATTTGTCTCATTAGAAACACACTATTGTCGTAACTAGCACAAGTTGACAAAATAACCTCACAGTAATGTTGGTCATTTCGGAACTGGTATTCGATATAATCTTTCTTACAATATAAACATTCGTATCGTTGTAACAAAAACAAAAAACAAAATCACTTTATTGCCACGTAATGTTCTCATAATCATGAAGTCATTTGTTTCATTATTAAGTCATCGTTTTGTATATGTTACAGCGAAGGAGTTTTTTGTGTATGTTCTCTGTATTAACTATGAATAATTAGAACAACGGTGATGGCGCTGATATTTCTTGTGTTCATTCACCTTGCTATAACTTAAATTGATCTATGTGTGCCGAAATCGTATACCAATATTATTTTTAATTAAAAAAGATATACTCACAAGTTCGGAGCAGCACGAGCTTCATCCAACCTGCAAAGTATACTGACAAAGCTATTTGACATTGAACTACATTGATATTACATCTGGTTTTAAAAAATGTATTATTGTTTTTCTATTTTATTGCCCTATGTATGCTTTAAAGGTTAATGATGGAAAAGGCCACACATTTATAAATATTCATGGGGAAACATACAATGTCCTTTGTGACCTATTTCTGTATCGGTGAAAAGAGAACAACATTTTGAGGCTTGAACATTTTGGAGTTGCATTTTTTCTAAGTGACACCCTGTCCTTTAATTTTTTTTTATGAAAGTCAGTGATGGTCTAACAGCTCCTGATAGGAAGGCGTGTCACAAATATGTGACTCAGCAAATACGATACAATCACCATACAGATTTATCATTTTAATCAAGCTTCGATATATGGCATTTTGAACGTTTGGACTGTTAGTTTGAAGATAACTTCACGATACTTGCCTTGTCTTGAACAACTGCACTCCCTTTACTCTGAAATAAATAGCAAAGACTTTCGTTTTTTAATCCCTGAGAAAAATTCGTTCAAAACAATGTAGCCATGACCAATGAGAAAACATTGCACTTAATATTCGTTTGAATATCTTAAAAAAGCTTTAAACTCTCTTTACGATACGTGTTATGAACATGTTTATAATTAAATGTACTTACATATAAGTAAAAATGTTCAATACGTGTCCCGGCCATCTGTAATAAAGATAAACTACTATCATGTTGAAGTCGACGATGAACTTGCTATTGCATATATTGTGTTACTTTGGATGCAACAAGGAAGTAATTAAGAGACTTTTACTGAATCTATTTTACCTATGTCTGCTTCCATGAACAGCAAATGAGCTTATCTAGACCAATCGGTTTCGATGTGTTTAGGATCATTGTTCCACTATTTATCATTCGACATTAGTATTAATCTTTTTATCATAAATTATAACATATCTAAGTATTATATTTTCAGCAAAATATTCTGTTGTGTCACATATTGTACCTTATCATGCACCACAAATTATTTATTTTAGAGATACCCTTGATATATCTGAATACAGACCTTTCCTCTTCAAACCTGTAAAACAAAGATTATAAATAAACAATAAAATGTAAAACAATGTACTTCAATATTACTAGCTGTAACAACGAAATAACAGAAAAAAACATAAAGCTTTCCTTTCATTAATACCGTGTGTGTATGTACAAATCATGATGAAATATGTTAAATATTATGATTGTTACAAATCGATAATTAAACAGACACAATTTACAATTGATGGCAATCCTGTAAAAAGGGCAAGTGATATGCATTTTATGTAACTGAGTTAAAATTTGAAAAATTCATTTTACTTGAAATAAGATATTGACTAATTATTTATTATTTATGCTGTGCGTACCACTATTTATCACTTCAAAGGGACCACCATTCACTGAATTAAAACATATATCATGCGACTAAGTATTAATTGCAAACTGCACAGTTTTCCATTATCCGTCGAGTTAATTGGGAATGAAATAACATTGTATGTGCATCTTGTAATTAACGGATACCCCCTATCCCTGCAAATATGTTCGTTCCTATGTTAAAAGTGTCGGATACGTGGTTTCAAGGTTAATGAGTTGGACGTTGACGTCATGAACTTAGTTTCAATACACAACCTTAAAAGAGACTGATCATGATTTACTATCACATCAGGTCCGACAGCCATACAAAAAAAGCCCAACAATGATTATGGCAAGCAAACCTTCACAATGAGCGTATCTAAAACGTGAGGTCGTATTGAACTTGCAGTAAAACTATTCTATTATGCGACGTATTACTTAACTCAGGTCTGAAGAAAAAAACAATTACCAATATATGCTTACGAAACCTATGTGACATAGGTTTTTAATTACTTGAGATCAAATAGAAGGTCGAGAAGACGTCACAGTTACTTCTTTTAACGACACAACAATTAGGCTATTCACAAAAGAGTGGCTAAAATATTCCCTGAAAACTTGAGTCCAAGGACAAGGGTCAAACAGAAGTCATTTAAATTTCAATTTAGTATGCGAAACCACGTGCCCACGTGCCTATAGGTCACAGTGACCTCATTTTGAGTTGCGACATACCGTTTACCTATATAAAAAGCCTGATGCTCATTTTTGAACTTATGGCTAAGATTAGCTTTGTAAACGACAGTAGGAACACAAGAACACATGGACGATTACAGACGAAGCAAACTCTTCTCACCCCTATTTCAGTCGAAACATGGGTATACAATAAATGATAATTGCTTACAAAAGTTAAAAAGTTTGTCTTTTTTTTTTTTTTTTGTTATATAATATCCATGTTTACGTCAAGATATACAATATACGAATTAAAAACGCCTTATGATTGAATATCAACGATAAAACCTTCCAATAAATAGCATAATTATTGCTTAGATATTGATGGTACAAATTAATGATTATTTAGAATTTGTTTGCATTGCGGTGTACAATATTATCTCCATTTTGTGTTGTATCTTATTGTTATTTGATTTGAACCGAAAACACGATTTATTAAAATGGGCATAATTAGTTTATAAATATGAAACGTACCACTTTTGGAGATCCTTGATGTTCCCCAAGCTACAACAAATACGTAACAGCTAAGTGGCTATTATTTTGTATGAAGATTAGTTGATAGAAGAACCATTTAAGATAGAGGTAAAACACAAGTAAAAATAACAAATTTCACATTAAGTCACATGAAGACATAGTGTTGCTGCTTTGTTCTCTTAAAGAAATGCAGGTGTATATTTTACAACAATCTGAATACAAATAGAATTATAGATACCAATATCCTTCTACAATTGGTCTTCATTTACTTATATAAAACAGTATTATAAAATTGGAATCTGTTCTATCGTTGATTTTTTTTGTTCTGTAGGTTTGAAAGTGTGTAAGTGTAATCGTTTCAATATATGAGTATGGCAAAATAAAGCGACAGTATACTTACATGTTTGGCCAGATGAAAGCACTAAAAAGGAAAATGTAAGTTTTAATAAAGATTTATTTCTAACGCAGTTAAAAAATGTATCTTTCTAGATAAAGGGTTTCATTGCACCGGTAAAGACTCAAAGGGCAGTGCCAAGTAAGAACTATTTTTTGTCGATTTGAAATATTTTTCCATTTAGATTGAAGATGAATAGAATTAAAAGAGGTTCGCTTTTCTTTCATAATGTCCCTACTCCACACAATGTAATCACATGTTCTCACGTAAAAGTGTAAGCTAATTTTGGACAAAGGAAATCATTCGAATATGTTTCAAATATGCTAGAACAATTTCTGTTCACAATTAAATAGTATTATGCTGTTTTCCTACAGTGTCGATTAACAACTTCAGTCAAACATCGGTACAAATCTGAAAAACGTAATTGGTGCGCATTTAATTTTGAGATAAATCAAGTTGTAGTTGTAGAAATCCTTGTAAAAAGGCGTATCCGTTTTCTTTTGATGCCACAGTTTAGATAAAACAAATTGAGATAGGCTTAATAATGGATTTTGATATGTGTGGTTCTTGTCGAAGGCAAGTGAAAAAAACGTTCATTTGATTGCTGATTGTATTTACGAGGATGGTCTTGATTAGTTGTAAATACTTGTTTGTACTTTTTAGCAATACATCTATATAGACTCAACAAACAATGAATCGACTTTAATTAGATGGTTTAAAAAACTATCATTAACAAAGGTCGATAAAAAGTGCAAATTTTGAAATATTGATCTAGCACTACGTCCCCCGATTTACGTACACCTCGTTTACATATAGTTAAAA
Source organism: Mizuhopecten yessoensis (assembly GCF_002113885.1). Classification (NCBI taxonomy): domain Eukaryota; kingdom Metazoa; phylum Mollusca; class Bivalvia; order Pectinida; family Pectinidae; genus Mizuhopecten; species Mizuhopecten yessoensis. The sequence continues at coordinate 52,810 of NW_018407203.1, read as the reverse complement.
GTGACAGTCGATCAGCGTAAACTTCAGACATTGTGACACATTCGTATTATTGAATTCTACGGCTATTTAAGGTGCCAGTATACTTTATTAAAGGGGAATGTATATTTACATGATTTGATATAATAAGCGCTACTAATATATTATATTATATCCTAAATGCATCCATCACTGACAGAAATTACTAACATAAAAGGGCACTTACGTTTTGGACCAATCTTCGAAACTGTAAAAAAGTAATATCGACGTTGTTATTGATAAAATTATACCAAAATGTATCCTTTCACACTACAGTTGTTGCGAATATTCGATAAAATTTAGACAAAGGAATTACATAAGAATAACAAAATGTACATGTGAGTATTTATTTTCTCGGACCATTAAGAAATCATAATATGACATAACTAAAAAATAATTTGATCACATCTGAATATCAAGGAAAAGCAAAGCATTGTCTCCAGATGATTTGAAAGCAGACGATTTTCTTCAACAAAATTAGCTGACAGTGCGATTAGGCTTTGCCTGGCCATATTTGATTAATACCAATAAGTCAGTGGGTCAACGGTCATCGATAGCACCATAAACATAGTAATCGAATCATTAATAGTAGTTTGTATAGTTTTTACTTGATGTCCTTTGCTCCATGTGCATATATATACACTTTTTAAAAGTTATCAATCAAAATATGCAACTACGTGCGTTGGTTATGTTTTTGCGTCTTGTCAAAGATACATCATGTTAAAAAATGCAATATTGCGATAAGGACAGATATTTTGTTTCTATCTTTTATTGTCCGTTCATTTTCTCAAATTGAAGAAGAATTTTGTATATCTGTGAATGTTAAACTTAACTATCTCCTCAAACTGGAAACACCTCTGTAACACTTTCAGGTAAGTCATTTGAAATCTTTGTTTCCCAAACATTCTCTTCTGCCGCGATGTATACAATTTCTTTAATCATTTACACATAACTATGTAATTGTATTTTGCAAATACATGTGTGCATCATGTATTATAGTAATGATGTTACTCACGTTTTAAGCATGGCAACTAATTCCTCTTCCGATCTGAAAAAAGCATGTGAATAGCTTAGCTCCGTTTGCTAAGAATGTGTATGAAACTGTAAAAGGACCACTGGAAGTCGTGAAACTTAACATCCACACACTTGATTAAAACATATCTTACGATCAAGACAAAACAGCCATGATGCTTGATTTTACAATCTTGCAGTGTAATACAAGAGGTCCAGAGGGCTTGTATCGCTCGCCTGACTTTTAAAGTCATAGTGTGGCCATGCCCTAAGGCAAATTTTTAAACCATTACTGTATTTGTTTCTTCATGTCCAGCAAATGAAAAAAATGGCTTAAGTGTAGGGATCTCAACTGTTTCAATCATGGCCATCAAAATTGTCTAAAGAGATGTAGCCATACCAAGACCCCATGGTCAGTTCTAATATCACTATTCTATCTGTCGCTTTGTGCCCAGCAATTGTACTTATGTGTATGTCATTTGGAGGGGATCTGAACCGTTGAAAGGTTACGACCAAGTGACTTATACGCCTTGCGTCAGCTCAGACCCCGGAGCCATTTCGATAGAGTATGCGTATTGGTCTCTTTATACTTTGTGATTGTATATATGAATATAGAGTGGGGATAATAAACATTTCCAAATTGAAGCACGTTTTTGGCCCTGCCTCGCAATCCTTTGACGTCAGCCCATCAACTGGTAGCATTTAAAGTTCAACCATCTGATAACGCAGCAAACCAAATTAATATCAAAGCAATATGGCAAAAGTATCCCCTTTTGGCCTCATCCCTTGACCTTCCGGTGTTAAGTCCCTCCATTTCTAGAATTGGAATATCCACCACTTCAAAATCCTGCCAGCCAAATATGGTTGATATATATATATCGCTTTGTTTCAGGGAAGTTGCTTAAAGCAGTATGGTCAATTAACCCCCTTTTGGCCCCGTGTCTAAGCCCCCGTTAGGTATTCCCTCCATTTGTACATTTTCGATTCCCCGTCACCAAATGAAGACTTCCAGTCAAATGTGATTGAATTCCAATCAGTGGTTATGAAGAAAGGGCCATTTGAAGATATTGTTGACGGACGAACGATGGTCGGACGGAGTGACGACAAACGGACGACGAACGCCACGTTATGACATCAGCTCCCATTGACCCTGCTGGTGAGCTTATTATATGCGTGTATACGAATGACTCCTTAAACAGATTGAGATTATACGACTTACCCGTTTTCGGACGTCCATGTCTCCAAACTGAAAAGATTAAAGAAATCAGATAAGGGCATAAAGTAAGATGATATGAACCCTTAATTGTTTGATAAACGAAATACGGTTTATAATGTTTATAACGATTGCAGCATGAAGTTTTTTTTTTTATTGACTGACCGTTGAAATCTGAGCAAGGAATTCAGAAGATTGGATGATTCATGTAAACCAGTGATAAGTGATTAAATGGAACAAATGCTATTTTATTCACAATGATGATATTGTATACGAGCAATATACATCAGATGAGCTGTCAGGATTTCCACGGCATCTATCAACGAGAGCCAGCCAGCAATTTAAATTATTTCTCTCGATATTGTCTTGCATTGTATTGTTTTTGGTTTTTTTAAACAGTCATAGGCAATATGTATAAATGATTCCGTACAGAAAGACAGTTCATTACCTACTTGTAATTTAGAGCATTTACTTCCCCATTAGTTTATAATATGTGGACGTGTTTTAAATAACAATATATATTTAAAAGAAAACAAAAAAAAACACTTACTTAGAAGACCATCTCCTCAGAAATTCAACTCTGAAATGTATATGGAAACAATAATTTAAGAAAGCAGATGTATTGCAAATATTCGCTCAAATTACGGATGGACATTTATATATTATAACTGCACATATATAAATAATCCAAATAAAGAATCCCATTTGAGTATGGGCATATAGCAAGAAGATCAGGTTAATTCTCACGATTGGTATAAATATAATGTACTATAAGTGTACACTTGATATGTAAGTAAGGTATGTATACGGCATTCAACGAAGAGAGAAAGTCCAGAAGATGCTACGATAAAACGATCGGTTATCTGATATGAAAGCGATAAGCGGGATGAAGATGAACAATTATATAATGGTTATGTAATAATACCAATTTTGTATACTCTCAGTTTAACATTACACACAAATAAATGATACTTTTATCAATAAGACAACCTTCCCACTACTCTCCGAGGTGCTCTTTTGATCCAAACACTTGTTATGTGGATGCTAATATCAGGGACAACAAAAGTGATTAGTATAAGTTGTAAAAACTTGTTTCGTAATTGTTGTAAAATAAATACAGTTTATATGTATATGTTGTGTGGAATAAGCAACCTCTATTTAACTTGAGGAGAAATTGTTGCATGTCCAACGTTGACCCTTTTATTCGGTAATAATGAATAATAACAAACATTTTTGAAACAGTCGAGTCGCCAGCAAATATTTCCTAAACCACATGTTTATCAGTGGTAACATAGATATATTCTTCTCCTATACAGAAAAGGAATGGACATGCATACGAATGCACATTCTTAATAATCAAAATATGAAACAACAAACTGATACTTTTTTCTACCGTTATGATACTGGTTATGTTTCACAACCAAATTATTAATAATGTCAAAAGAATGTTTTCTGAACAAAATTAATCCAAACAACGCTTATTTGATAACCAAATATTATACAACTCTCATCGTCGATGTATTGGCTCATGCTTACGTAAAATTTACCTTAACCCAAGCCATCACAGAGGGTTCATTTTTAAACATACAATAAGTTGCTGAAATTCTTGCTGTGGCTCAAGAGAGTTTATATAGCGGGCATGCGTTTATACTTACACATTGACAGACTTCCTGAAATATTAAGACAATTTGTAGACGTAAGAATAGTGAATATTGACGTCTTTCCAGCATGAAACATATATTGACAATCAAAGTAAATGTCTTGCAAGGCTTTAAATTTGCAATCAGAAATAGTCCCAATCCAGACGCATGTTTATTTAAATACATGTCACCCGTCATGAAATATTGTTAACTGCTAGTATAAACCAACGCCAATCAATATATTCCTTTACCGTACATGGAATGAATTATATGTGACATTAAAAACACCATTAAATAGAATATGACAGTGTTTCCTCCACAACGCATGTATCTTACTCCATCACTTGATTTTAATTAATGAAAATATCTCAAATTACATGTTGCAAATATCAGCAATTCTCTAGATAAAAGGAAGAGATATTTTTGTTGTAACGCAAATTAATATGCATTTCTGAATTTGGTATAAAATTAGTTCAGATGTTTTTTTTATTCAGGATATTATCTTGATTTCGCATGGATAAATATACACAAATGAATGTTCAATAAAACGTTATTCTGATGCCTAGTGTTAAATTGCCTTATTGGTAATACAATTGTTTAAAATTGAACAAGGCTAATATTAAGAGGTTGTACCTTTACAGGTGTTTTGTTAAAATAAAGTAAGATACGGCAGTTAACGGATAGATTTTTCCAATATCAATATATATCCACGCGGATTATAATTCACGGCAGAAGTTTTCACTGAGTATTATAATTGCGCTTTTGTGTTGACCTCGAATATAACGAAACCAATTTCCTGCAAGTATTACGAATTGTAAAATAACTGGAGTAGTTATTAACAAATCTATAGCGACGCAGCATTATTCTTGAATAATACAATTGCTTGGAATTGAATAATTCAGTTCCTGTTCTTATCGTAGGAGCTGGTTGCATCGCATAGGATAAACGAGTAAATACATGGAAGAGTTCCTTCCATGTGTACATAGCCCATTATATTTTTATAGGTTTGTTATGTTTGTCATTTAAAATTAATAATTAATAGTATTCAAATATGTTATATTATTAAGACTGTGCTCCTTAATTGTCCACAAAGAGAATACAATATACTTACCTGCATTCAAGTACGTACAAGGCTTTTACTTGTTCTTTCAACCTGTTTGACGAAAGACCATGGAAATATTAAAAAGAAAAAAATGTAAATTTTATGATAACAGAGTTAACATTATATTACGTTTAATACTTTTTTAATCAATTACACAAGTGCAAATTGTGATAATAGTATATCTGTGAATGCAATCAATTTGCAGGCGGAATTATAATTGTAAAAATAACTGCAAAAATTAATTCATCACCTCCTCCATAATTATGAAAAGTATTGGAAGACATCCTACCTATGTAGTCGACGTAACTGCTCGGCAGCTATCCTGTCAATGGAAATATTACAAAACTTCTATTAATATCATGGTTTACGTTTGTGATAAAAAGCGCTTATTGGCAACTTCTAGCTAAGTGTATCCTTAAATATTGAAATCGTGATCTCGCCGCCAACAAACTGTCATCGCAAAGTGAATAAACTGTAAATCATATGGTTATTTGTATTGTTTTTATTTTTTATATTTTTTTTTACATATATATTAATATTACGTTTAAATGAAACCTGATTTAAATAAAATCTGCTAATAGCTAGGACCCTATGCTATCTAAAGAGAGTGTTCCGATGCATCCATAGTCTACACATTCAAACCCAGATAGTGCCATGATGTTTTGGATATGCATTGATATTACTTTATTTTGATATGTTTTGAACAATATCATTATTACTGTTTGAACTTTCGTTATAATTCTGAAAGAAATACAATAATTCAGAATTATCCAATTTGCTACAGTGATAGTAAAATGTGCAGCTATGTGTTGAATGTGCTGTTATTCGTTTAACACATTATAACATATCACGAACATAACAGATCTTAAAAATGCAGACAATATTGATGCCCACGATATTGGGGCATGCGTGAGCTGTATTTTTAATGCAAATACGCATATCATAAAAATGTTTTCAATTTCTGTGTTTACGATAATCCGGCGTTGTTATTGATATTAAAATCAGAATGCCTTCCGTATTTATAGAAAGTATTCTGTTTGTTTTCAGTGTTTTAAAAGTAGTATATCCATATCATTTATGGTGCAATCGATACGTATGCACAAAGTAATATATTCTTATAACAAAGGTTCAGTTTTTATTAATTTCTCTTATACGATGTGTATAATAAACACTTGTTAAGTCTATCTCACCTCTCAGCAGTTGAAGCGCTTTCCATACTAAATGTAAAATAGAAATTATATTCAATAAGTTATAAGGAAAATACATGAATATAATAATAGTATTTCTTTAATTTACATTCAGATGTAAATGTATGAAAATTCTGTCAAAATAGGAAAAGAATAAAGATCACTTAATAATATCAATATAGATGATAATCATTTTGTATACTAAAACATCAGTTAACCTATTGTTTGTCTGTCTTCAATCACCGAGGATAAGGTACACGGAAATAGCATGCATCGCAATAAAAGGTAATATGTATAAATGTTGTCAGAATCTTTGTGTGCACTATTTTAAGTTTATTTGAAAACAAAAATAAACGAAAACAAAAAATAGATACTTACGCTATGGTCAAGTCATGGGCGCCTAACAATCTACAAAATATAATTTAAGTTAAACCAAATTGGGAAAGACGTAATGATCTGATTGTTTGAAACCATGTTTATTCCAGATATTAGAGATAAGACACATATGCATATACATGGTAAAATGTCGGCTTATAATTTTGAAGAAAAATTAACGACACCAGCGTTTTGCATCTTGCATTGTTAGGCATTTCACAATCAATTGTTCATGGATAATATGCGTATGATGATATCACATAACAGACATAATAAAACACATTATTTGGGGAAAGAGTCATAGGTATTATAAAGAGAGCATTGAAAAAATACAGCAAAATCCATGAAGTACCAAAACAAAAAACGATCGCATATAGACACTTAAAGTATTATATTTAACCTATGAATGTTCAACTTAATTATTGTAAAGACTTTTTTTTAAATGTTCATAAGATGAAAGGGATTCGTAATAATTAGAGTTGATCGTACGTCGGTGATGGTTTTTGAAAACCAACAGGTATATTGCATGTAACATTTGATGTAGAATAAGTTTAATTAAAATTGTTCTGCAGCTTTACTAGTTTACAAAAGGAGGACTATACTTACACGTTATATGTGTTGACGAATTCTAACCTGAAACAATTAAGTATGCTGTTCAAGAGATATGCAAGTGCGTGTAACTTACCCTTCTTCTTTCATTTTATCTGTGTCTTCTCTGACCTAACTTTATTTTTAAATTTCGTTGAAAAAACAACAAATTCTAAACCTACAACAATATTGATATTGGCACGGCCTCGTGACAATAAAGTAATACAGCGCTTGGCAATTCTGAAGATAATGATTCGTTTTTAATGAGAATCTTCAAAAAAAATATTTACTTACCCCTCTTCCATAAATCTGTAAAAAAAATATTTTAGGTAATATAAACAAAAATAAAAAATCGTTTTTCATTGTTATGTTGTATATGTGTTGCTACTTACACTATAAAGTACAAGAAATCGATAAGCATATGTTCGTAATTAGAAAAAGGTTATGAATGGTTAACTGTATCTTCACTTGTAAGCAAGCGTTGGAAGATTTAAAATGTTACACCCCCGTAATGCAGTTTATAGAGTGTAATACTTCAAGCATTATTAGGGTTTTTTTCTGTTTAACTCCCATTATTGCTCCAATACTGCAAGTGTACCGTGACTAAGCTTATTTATCCCAAATGCGTTATGAATAGGAACATGAGAACGATATACTTACTTTCGCAGACATTGTTTGACTTCAGACAGCCTGAAATATACATTTAAATCAAATTACAATTTCTGATATATATTCGATACAACATGTTGATTATCATAGTATTGCAAACTATAAAAATGATGTACTAATGTCACTTAATTCGAAGACACGAATTTGAATGCAACATATACACGTAACCCATGTATTGTGTCCAAAGTGATAACATTGTAAATAAGTGATAAGTGCATCATTTTTCAAACAGTTAATTTTTTAATCAAAATTGAATTGTCATTAATACTGTAGGAATAGCTTTACATCACAATTATGTTCATACTATTTCATCCAACAACAACAAAAAGAATACCCACGAAATGTAACCATTACAACTTTTAAATCAAAACGGTATAATATAAGACGGAATAATTAGAGAAATTTAATGAAACATTTACTATAAAAACAAAAAACGCTAAACGTTGCAATTATATAAAGCAGGGAAATGATAATTACTCTGGGTGGACATTTGAAAATTCAGCACCAACATCAAATCTTTTCAACATGATCGGTTTAACCGATTATTAAAATTAACATCCTGTACTAGTTTGCACCATTATATTGACTAAAGCTAAGAAAACCGAGGACGGCACTTAACACATATGTACTCCCCGTTTGCACCGGACCCCAGATATAATCTAACCACTCATTAATCATGTTTGTACCTCGGGTCAACCCTGTAGGAGTGACACTTACAATAACATTAAATGTCAAAGTATGCGGCTTAGCAGTATATCAGGCTAACTGTTATTAACATAGTACTCCTCACAGCGGCACACGCTACACTATGTGTGTTTATCCCGAAAGCCAACATGCTGTTGTTTCTTAGTCGCATGCTTTACACTATTTGGCCAAATGAACAAAATCCGCACTTTAAAATTCTGAAGGAAATATCAATACACTGTTTTGTGATATTATGCCGTACACCAAAATACTATTAACTACTGATAGCACTTTCTTTATACAAATACGTACGACAACTTTACACCGACAGTCATAAAAACTCCCTTCAGTCCATTGATTTGTATTGATACGATCTACCTTATTATGGATATTATTTCAAATGGAAAATATCGTTACTATGTTTTGTATATGTATCGTTAATGAAACTACCCTAACAGAACGGAACGATTCAAATATGATTGATGCCAGCAATCAACCGTTTTTCTTGTAACAATTTGACGATTTGTTCACGTTGTCCGAAGCGAAGTGCGACAGTGAACTCATCGATTTAAAGCAACATTTGACGAAATAACAAGAGATGTTGCTTTATAATGTATCGAAATGCAATTCTGCTGGTTTTTCTCGTGTAGGCGATTATCTCGCAATTATAAATATACATCAAATAAGCACGGTCATATGTTTTGTATAATTTGTTGAATAAAAGCCAAACATTTAAGCTTTAGAGCATCGATCTATTGAATTTTTGATCAGATCGTTTTTGCCCTTTTTGATAACAAATAAAAGGTAAAACATACGCACTTTTGTTGCCAGTTACATATAAATTTAGATGTTACCTGTTTTCCTAACACACAATTAACGCAAACATCAAAAGTAGAAGTCAAGCAATTTGATATCAAGCAATTTTAATTGATATCCGCATCATTTAGGTACAAATGAAAATTTTGATAAATTAGTTTCTGCGCGATTTGGCGTTTAGCACAGTCGTTGTAGAAACGGATTACTTAGAATCAATAGAAATATCAATACACATAAGAAACGTGGTTGCGAACTTACCTCACGGGCATGTTCTCTTCCATTCTGTAATATAATTGATGTTTCACATTTTAAGTACATAGAAAAAGCAGGATGGATTTCATGGTCGACGATGTAGCAATGTCTATTAAAGTCATTGCATCAAAAATGTTTAAATGCTGTATAATTGTGAATACATACTATAATGACCATGCTTATGTCGATGTGCAATACACTATTACTTTAATGTAAACGAGGGAGTGAAAATGCAATACATTATTGCGTATCAGCCTAAGTATTGAAATGAAATCAACTGTCTGTTGTATTTCAGATACAAATAACAGTTTAATATATTCATAAAATCATCCTGGATACTCCAGGGGTTACGCTCACTTTTACTCTCTGTTCCCCTGTAGTCAATCTAATTAAAATTATATCTTCAAATCGCTCCCGTTTACTGATATGTCGCGTTGAAGATCTAACAACATCCCGTAGAGGGTCATGTTCAGGCGACCTTTGCATTAACCAATCAGATGAGAGCTTACGCTTTTCTGTAAGTGATGATGTAATGATTTCGGAACACACTTGCTATGATAAAAGACCGAGAGGTGTCAAATGAGCATCGAAAATCGCAGCGCCCATGACACCACACCGTGGCTATCTACAAGACAACGTTTGTACAATTTGTGGATTTTGCTTTGAAATAAGAGAGACTTCCTCTTCTGGTGATGTTGTCGTTAAAAAGTTTAACAACCTGAAACTAAAATTAACCAATGACAGGCTTCGCAATATTCAAACTATCACTGGACCAGACGAAAAAGTGGATTTTGGGCTACGAGGTGTCTGCATTAAATGCTACAGGTCCTGCTTTCTGATTGGTTGAAAGAAAGAGTTATGTCGCGTTTTGATTGGCTTGTTATAAATACGATAATGCTTTCATGTTGACCTCTGACGTGACCCTCTATGGGATGTTGTTAGATCTTCAACGCGACATATCAGTAAACGGGAGCGATTTGAAGATATAATTTTAATTAGATTGCCCTGTAGTATGTCACAGCAAAATAAAAGGCTCAGAGTGCGCCATCCTGTGCATGAGACAAGAAGATTGGTATGATCCTTTGGTGTACATCAAAAGAATCTCTCCGCCGCGAAACGGTATATTTAACTGGCGTTGAAGTAAAAGCACAAGCATAGTGATTGAATTATTTTATTTGAGACCAATCAATTAGGTAGCCAGGCGCCTTCAATTCTGCTATGACATTGCTATTCTAGGAGTGCCGAGAGCGAAAGCCAGCATAACCCATAGAGTATCGAGGTTGGTTGAACGATAGACTAAACATTGAAAGCAATTACAATGTGTACCACAATTATAATGGATATGCTATAACGTAGTCCTGTTATTGATATAAGGTATATCATGATTATGCTCTCTCATAAGTTTCTTTGTGACGTGAGGTCGAGCTGGTTAAATGAATATCCGTGATATTCTTTAACCAATGCAGTACATTTATACGTTTATTCTTTTAAACAGATATAGACAAGTTATTGCAACTGATATTATTCATTCTTGTTGAACTGGATGTAAACTCGCAGGGGTTCTTAATGTGGGAGTAAAACCGGAGTACTCGGATAAAACCCACGTGGTCGGGCAGTAGACCCCATACCTTTTCGCATTTATGGTATACTAATCATCATCATCATTCTATTTCATAAAGTTTTTCATATTATTAGTAGCAGTATTCCACATCTCAACTTCCAAAATGAATGTCCTTAAAAATAAAAGCATACTTACTCATGTAGAAACTCTTCTCTTTCTCTGAGGACAGAACGTAAAACGGACAGGTAACAAACAATAAAAAGAATCCCAGTATTATAGAAACTAATACAGATACGTTTAACAAGGCTTATGTGTAGAATATGTCTCCGTTTGGATCAATGAAGTATGAATATTTGATTGCCATGGTAGGAAAACTGACAGTATGTCGCTACCCGCCATTATATGGACTGGTTTATTGGGAGAGAGGAAATAGTATTCGAAACATAATATAATACATTGTTATCGTTTTGATCCGATGAACTGTGACAAAGCAGAAACATAGAAACAGCAATTCTGAAAAAAGTATACCAGACGTTTTATGACAATGAATACAAACCTTTCATTTTTGTTTCCAAAATCGTGCATCCTGAAATGGAAGCAAACGTCATGTTTAGTTCGGTTACTAACAAAAACACCATTTTGGAGATGCTGTTGATAATGGAATAATTGTGAGATGCGACAAGACAGATAATGTATACGGGTGTATATATACATAAATCGTTAACAAAATGTCCAGTTGTGTGTTTGCCGGTTTAATGAATATATATATATATCACTTCACTTTTAAAATCTGATTTGTTTTAAGGATGAATGTATTATTTGATTGCTTGTGCGTTGTTGATTTTGAAGGTCTCATGGGTTGTTTTACTTATATATCTATCGATCTTCTTCTCTTTTTTTCAATTGACTGTACATAAAGCTTTACCATGTTGATGCTGGTCATGTTAAACAAAATACTTGTGCTTATCTGTAACGCTATTGGGCATAACTTCAAATAGTTCAACATCCTAAAGGACCCCTAATCCATTAATGTATTTGTATGATTGTAAAAAGACGGGAATAAGGTTAGCAGAAATACTTTAATTCCTGTATACAATAGCAAATTGAAGTTCTCTCTACCTTAAGTGGTTGGATATAAATACATATTTGTTGCAAACTATCATTTTCAATGTGACTTATAAATGCCTAAACAATTGGATGAACATTTTATTAAAATATTAAGTAAACAAAGGCAGAATTATTTTCAAGAATTTAGGAGATGGAATTCAAAACGTATAAAACGTATAAGTTATGTCCCACATAGAGATAATCATAAAACCTCATGAAATTTGGCTATGCTAATGAGTGATCTTAAATCTATTGTATTAAATGTTTGAAAAGTGCTGATAGTCTTAATGAAATATGAACCACTTTGTACATTGTTCATTTCAATCAGAATACGATTTATTTATTAGTAATTGTCATAATGTTGAAATTACTGTAAAACATGTAATTGGCCAGTTAGCAATACTGCAGAACATCTACTTTGCCTATATTCTCGTCAAGTTATTTCTGTTGTTTATACAATTTGTCTATGTGTCCATTATATAACTTCACTGGTCTCCATTAATTCTGGGTCCACGTCCCAAGGCTGGGTACGTTGGCGCTCAGTGCGTATGTGATCATTTTTTTTCTTTTGGGGGGGGGGGGATTGTCGCGCATTGGGCGTCAACGTAGCAGAAGGCTTTCACAGTAACTCGAATTTGAGCCAGACTGTTTGCCGTGGGTTGCGTCTCGAATTGCTGGGGAAAGAAGATCCTAGTAGTTGATCAGAGTTGGAATCACTGTCAAACTCTGGATAGGAGGGAGACATGATCCGACATTCTGCAACATACTGCTTTGGATTCGGACTCTCGATAGACGAGAGGTGATATGGTTCCTCTATCACCAATCGACTGGTCACGCCGAGTCAAGAAGGCGGTAACGTAGGGTCAATTGCGAGAGTATACCCTTACAAATAGTATGTATACTATTACGAGTATACTATTCTGTGTATCTCTGACACTTTGGCGCTGGACATCCGCGTCATATCTGTGTCCCCTTGATGGGCTCCGTGGTGGGTGGGGACAAAGATGAAACAAACAAAACATGCATGGGAAAAGAAAAAAAAATCACAATAAAGACGGACAAATCCAAAACCGCAACGAGGGCTCAAGCTCAAATACAACAAAAAACGCAACACAAAACACGCATTTCCCGCAATTCCTTGTGATGACCTCCACACAGAGTGGCAAAACAACGGCGTCGTTGTCGCCTCTGCTGTTAAGGAAAGGCATCAAGGTAATTGCTGGAGATGTGAAATCCGTTAAGCCATTGGACTTATAGAGGTTTATCATCAACAACAAACGATGAACCTACTCAGAACAGCTAGTTTTGCCGGCATCGGTGTCAGTGTGAAATCACACTCATTACTTAATTGCAGCAAGGGGGTTATCAGGTGTCCAGCCTTGCGCAATGACACCGATGACGACATACTGGCATTTTTCCAGGAGGAGAGCGTCCCGGTTTCCGAGGTGAGACGCTACCGACACCAACACTACCCCAAACACTAACAATCGGATACCAGAAGTGCAACGTTGTCGTCTACATCCCAAATCCATTGCGATGCCGAAACTGTCAGAAGTACGGTCATCACGAAAAGCGATGTAGACGGAAAACGGTCTGCCAGTATTTTGGCCGTGAGGGTCACACTAAACAAAGTTACTGTGACATCGCCAACCTGCGCTGTGTCAACTATGAGGGGAGGCACGCTGCCGCTTCTCGATATTGCCCTACCTTGAACCGGGAGAGGGAGATATTGTGTCTCTTTCCCCAAGGCCAGGAAGATAGTCGAGAGTGCAGACATTGCTTCACCCTCTTACGAACAAGTAACTTGAGGCAGGGCGCCGGCTGACAATGTCGCGGTAAAAGATGCTTCGGTTCAAGTATCTGGGGACAGACCTGCCTGGGGCTCACAAGTCCCAGACATGGCTGGCCAACAGAACTTGAGAATCCTCACGGGAGATCCATCCCGTTTCACGACCAAAATGAAAAACAGCAAACCCTACAAACAACCAAATACGACACCACCATAAACAGTCAATGTTTCAAAACCACCTTCCTCATCAGGAGAAAACCCTCCAAAACTTGGCACATCTGGGGCACATATGCGTTCGTAACGATCTCACTCACTTTCCTCTGTACCTCGATCACAACTGAGGTCAGAGCCAACATCACCAGAAAACAGACTAAAGGAGAAACGAATGTCTCAACGCTTCGTGCTTCGACTCCATCGTAATCCAGGCAAAATAGTAAAAAATGAACAATACAAGTATCCAAAAGAACATCCGCGGATTAAAGGCAAATATAGAAGAATATCAGAATTTATCAAAATAGTGTAGACCCGCCATTTTTTGTCTACAAGAAATCATGCTCAAAAACCCAATGCATCCCCTTTAAACCACTCCCAACAAGTCCAGTCTTTAAAAAAAAGAAGGTAAATTTCAAATTATCAAACAAAGAAAGTTACAACGAACCATGTACCCTACTAGAACTTGTTGATTCGCTTGGAAAATCACAATACTCTGCTTCAGGTCCAGATCATATCCTATATCAATTTCTCAAACACCTACCGGACTCGTCACTAAGATGCCTTCTTTACATATTCAACCAAGTTTACGGAGGAACTCCACAATTATACCTATCCCAAAACCTGGAAAGGATGCTACTGACCCAAACAACTATCGTCCTACTTCTCTGAATAGTTGTGTATGTACAACTTTATAACGAATGATAAACACAAGACATGTTTGGTTTCTTGAGGCTAACGATATAATATCCCCTCTTGAAAGTGGTTTTAGAAACAGAAGAGGGACAAATGACCATATATATATATGATTATCTATCAGACAGACACTTCAAAGTCCGTGTTGGTTCAACTTTTTTCTGAAACGTCTAAACAGGAAATGGGAGTCCCACATGGTGGAATCCTATCAGTCACCCTGGTGTTTTTTTTAAATCAATGATATAGTCAAATGTCAATCAACAGAAGGGTCGTTGTTTGTGGATGACTTCTTGATCTGTTACAGATCTAAGAACATGCACACGATAGAACGACAACTTCAACAGAGTTTAAACAAACTACAAAATCGGGCCGACGGAAACGGCTTCAAAATCTCTTAATCTAAAAACTGTGTGTATGCATTTCTGTCAAAAACGAAAAGCACATAATGACCCAAACCTTACACTCGATGGCACTAGAATTCCTGTTGTTGAACAGACTAAATTTCTCGGGGCCTCATTTTTTATTCGAAACGCCCTTTCATACCACATATAAAGTATCTGAAGGATAAGTGTTCCAATGCGTTAAAACATTATACGAGTCCTTTCTCATAGTGATTGGGGAGCGGACCGTGAAATGCTTTTGCGCGTTTACAGATCACTTATTCGAACAAAACTGGATTATTGGTCTATGGTATACGGGTCGGCGCGCAGTTCGTACCTGCAGATGCTAGACCCAAACCATAACCAAGGCCTACGTCTAACCCTTGGAGCTTTTCGAACAACACCTGTAAAAAGCCTGTACGTGAAAGCGAATGAACCATCCCTTTATGACAAAAGGAAGAAAACTTGCATTACAGTTTGCAGCTCAATTAAAATCAAACCCTAAACATCCTACTTTCGACCAAGTATACAACCCAAAATATCAAACATATTTACGCAAAACCCAAAACTTCTGTCAACATTTGGTATCCGAATTTCAAATTTCCTGCAAGAGCTCAACATAAAGTTGACTGACATAGCTGAACTAAACATATCTGATGTTCCTCCGTAGATAATTCAAACACCTGATTTTAACTGTACATTATATGAGCGAGGAAAATCAAGTGTTATGCCTGCAGAACACAAATCCTCCTTTCGAATTACCCTTCTCATACACAACTTTACACCGATGGTTCCAAAGAGGGTGAGAAAGTGGCAGCAGGCTGCTGTACTGCTAATTCTTGCATTTCAGTTCGACTACCAGACGGCGCCTCCATCTTTTTTGCCGAAGCATGCACCATTGGTTTGGCCCTCGATGAACACCGAATTAAAAAGGCGATCATTTGTTCTGACTCTCTATCTGTCCTACAGAGTTTACAGCTACGAGATCCTAAAAACACACTCGTACAAAAACTTGCTCTTCGAATATCTCGTATCTTAGAAAAGTCTAAAATAACCCTCCTATGGATTCCTAGCCATGTCGGAATTAAAGGCAGCGCATTTGCTGACAGCGAAGCAAAAAATGCATTAAATCTCGAACAAACAAATATCAAACTACCATATACATATTGTAAACCTGTTATTCGCACAGCCATTCAAAAGCATTGGCAGCAACGTTGGTCAATCGAGACCAGCAACAAACGTTTCAAAGTACAATCGAAACTTAAAACATCCATTCCAAGTCGGAAAGATCGTAGAGAGGAAGTTGTCCTCGTTCGGCTTTGTAGTGGGCACAGATATCCTACTCGTTTGTACCTTTTAAAACGAGAAGATCCACCTTCATACCACACACGTGACACTTCATTTACAGTGGAACATTTTTTTAATAGAATGTTCCGATTTTAAACACATTCGTGATAACTACTTTCGAGTCCCGGATATGAAAACTCTTTTCAGTTCCGTGGAGTCGAAGGCATTGTTTAAAGGGGCTGTTCGGGGAAAAAATGTCATATTTGCTAAAATGGCATACACATGTTTAAAATACCTTCTTATGAAATATACCGATTCAAATTATGATGAAATTCATTCCCTAAGAGTAAAAATATATATATTGTATTAAAGAAATCCTAAATCGTCAACTGAGAGTCTAAAACTCTTAATTGACCCAGAACAGTGATGTAATTTTACCGCGTCATCAACAGGGCCAAATGTAAACATCGCGGCGAAAGAAAAAGATGCATGCAAAAGCCATGACAGGCACGAGGTATCGTCAAAGAACGGATACAGAGTCCACTACAAAACGCAGAAAAATGCAATGGGCGTTGGACAACCCTTTATAAAGACTTTGGAAGCAGCATAGTAGTTGGACACGAACACGCAGCGCAAATTCCTCTCGATAAGTGGTACTGTAAGTGTGCCAGACTGTCAACTGTTCACAATTATAGAACATAAGTTGTTTATATTTACTTTAATGTGAATGATTTTGTTGGCAAGCGGTACCTTTAAGATGTCACTAGGGCGGACATGTTATCAGTATCCAGGAAAAATGTAAATTTATGGGAAACAGACACCTTTCTTTCGCGTCTGTTTTGTCCGTTTTCAGTGGGGCACCTTGGGGGTATTTTTTTACATAAATTAGTGTACAGACAAAACAGAATTGTATTTGGGGTGGTTTTCGAATTAATTAATTATTTATTATTATTATTTATTATTATTATTGTAAACGTATTTTTACCGTTATTTTCAGTGTTATGATATAAGATAAGAGTTTTATAACATAAATTGATAAATTGTAAGGCCTATCAGACGAGTATAATTCATTTATAATTCTCCTACATCCAAGATGTTAGAGCTACATGTATATGTAATGAAGGACAAAATTAACAGCATGAAAATACATATTATACTCTACTGATAGTGATTACAACCAACTCTACTGTACATGTGAATTATTTAATAATGTTCATGGATCCTGAATTCATTGAACTTTGTTTATATTGACAATATTGACGGAGGAAGGTCTAAAGATGAAGATGAAGTTTGTTATATACTACTGCAAAAATAAATATTTCCAGTTAGAAATTTCCTACAAAAGTCGACGTAAAGGGTTGTGGGGGTGTTTGCTGGTTGATTGCTTTGAAAAATTATCTGTACATATGACTCCTATGTGACTCCTATAGCTATTATAACATCCATCACTGGTGGGGTATCGTGAAATTCAGTAAATTTTCAATGATATTTCTTAAATTGTGATAAAAAAGATATTGGGAGAATATCATTTTTTTCAAATATTTTTTATTTTTTTCCATGTTTTAGGTGTGCTTCAGTGACCCAAGCAATACATGATGTAGCCACTGCCACACCTGGTACTTTAATGGGAGTACATGGCACTTCAATGGAGACACCCACATGTAGCATTTCTCGGTATAGGAAGGCATCACACACATCTACAGGGGCACCGGTAGTGATTACATCCACACCTACCCATACAGAACCTTGCCTATCTGTAGATACACTTATGTCCAACGTCTCAGACATTATCTGCATTCTGTTTACAGTAAATATAAAACAAACATTATAACCCCTTCTCCATGTATTTAAATTAAAAAAAATGAGAGAATTTTTTATTTTCAAATAATTTTATTTTTGTTTTAGGTGTGCTTCAGTGACACAAGAAATACATGGTGTAGCCACTGCCACACCTGGTACTTTAATGGGGGTACATGGCACATCAATGGAGACACCTACATGTAGCACTTCTCGGTCTAGGAAGGCATCACACACATGTACAGGGGGACCAGTACTGACTACATCCAAACTGTGATGTAGTTATTAGTGGTGTCAAAAGTACTTTTCTAGAGTAAAGTCCCTTGTGGAGCTCTTTTATTAGGAGAGAAAACGTGTGTGCAAAAGCGGAAAGCGAGGGGTGCACGTGTGTTGTCAGCACATTGGCGAGACAGGCTGCAGGTGGTGGAGGGGTATCTGGACCCCGGACTTGTTGTTGGTCCCGGAGCGGGGTTAAACTTTCTTTAGCTGTAGATGCAGGTAAGCTGCTGTGTTGTTTCATTTATAGTGTGGTGAATTTTGAGTAAAGAGTTTATAGGTTTGTTATTTGAAAACCTTGAAACAATGTGGTTGGTATACTTCGTATGTAAAATGGCCGCCCAAGTAGTAGTCGATATAAGGTGAATATTTTGTTGTTGTAGGGGTTTTGTAAATGGCCTAGTACTCGACATCGGTGATGGCAGAGCTGGCTTGGCGTCTTCCATACAGTCTGTATAGAGATATGGGCATGCAGTGTTGGCGTCTAGAGTTTAGTGTCGCCCAGATATGTGACATGATGATGTGGCGGAGTTAGTGCCGTGAGGTGAAGGTCACGTGTGGGATTCTGTGTGGCGGAATCCTTTCGAGGTCACAGGGTACCGGAAGTGATGTGGCGGGTGGACATAGTGAAGTATTGTGTGTACCACAGTTGGTGTATAATAGTCCGGTGTCTATTATAAACTGATTTATGGAAGTAATATGTGTCCATATATATATATCAGTAAGGTAATACTGAGTATATATATTAAACTGTAATAATTATACTGTATTTTACAGTTAATTAACCCACCGAGGGGTACATGAACATTATGAAGTGAACAGTACTAGTAGGGGTACAGTGGAGAGAACTTTCGTCGGTTGAACAGTATCATAGTACAGGGCTGTTGTACCTACTGAACTTTACCTAACCAAGTGGATGGACATCGCAGATGTTGTGGAGAATTAACTCTACAGTGTATAATTATGAACATTATTTGCCAAAGTCATCTTGCATAGGTCTTCTGTCATTCTACATATTTGATTAACCAAACTATATTTGTATTTACCGTGAGTGAGTGGGTATGTGAGGGATTGATTATATGTATTATTCTTAGGTAATTAAATTGTACCATGAACTCAGTATCTGTGTTGACTTTATACATTATCAGGCACCATGACTACAGACCTTCGTGACACACACCTGCCCATAAAGAACCTAGCCTATCTGAAGATACACTAATGTCCAACGTCTCAGATATAGAGTAAGAACATGTACATGTATGTATATACTTTTATGGAAATATCACCTACAATGTGACACATAAATTGTCGTAATATAAATTTTGTATACATCACATGTATGACAGGCTTAGCTAGTAACACTTGTTAAATGTGTACTGTATGTATGTATACAGATTGTAAATTATAATAAAACGGAAACATTGCCATGAGATCTCAGGTCAAAAATTATAATTGTATTTTGCATTAGACCAGTTTTAATTATATGTCCCAGTACAACTTTGTCTGGGCATACTGTTTTACCCCATTCCGCCCGTGTGTCCGTCTGCTGGTTAAATATTTTTTTTTGTAATTTTGGGTAAATCTAGATAAGTACAAGTGGTATGCAAAAGAAACTTGAATGATGTATTATAATGGATAATGCAAACAAATATGACATCAGGTTGTGTGAAGCTTTAATTTTCTGACATTTTTGGGGTAAAAAAACACATAATGTGTACTTCGCAAGATTTGAGAAAAGGTCTACTGCAAATAAAGCAGGGAAAAGGCAGCTTCCATGTTTCTAGTTGTTGTTTTCCCCAAACATTCTATTTGCCCAGTGATTTATCTACATTTATTTTGTGTGTATCATTTCCAGTTTAGTAAAACTAGCGGGTCGAACCATGTTACAGTATTTAAATATTTCCAGAAATGTTATGGTTCCCAACAAAATTGTCTGACTTGCATGCATATTGATCAGTTGGACACAGGGTAGGATAGGGTGCTAAACAGGTTTTATATTTGGTTATGATTAGTACATATGTACTACAGTAGATTCACTAGATTGCCTGAAACATATTAATGCAATTAATTCTCTGAGTCTTACATGCATAGCCATAGATTCTGGTAAATAATAATTCTTCTTTTATTTTCATACTGCAATACAATCAGTCATCTCACTCATCTGATATATCTGGTGTGGAAAAAAACGCATCAGACTCGGATGTTTATAATGGATATATTCAATGGAGTAGCTATCAAAGCAAAAAGATACAAAACATATTGATGACCAGGACTACATTTTACACCAACATACCATACATGACGCTTGTAAGTGGAGCAACTCTTAAATGAAGAGGGATGACTTCCCCCGCTACTCATTTATAATTATAACACATGAACAAATGGTTGTTTGAATGAAATAATGAATGTGTGATTGAACTGCAGCAATGAGATGGATGAATATATCATGTAAAAGAACAAAATATGAATGAATGTATGAACTAATGATTGTCCGAGACTCGAAGTATGGTGTACGAGAGCCCCCTTGCGAGAGGACATTTATTGTAAAGAAGCTAATACCAGGGCCCCAACTCTGGCAGATTTCAATTGTAAATTTAAATCTGGAACAATAAAATTTGAAGAAAAATAATGAAAGCATTTTGAGTTTCTCGTCTCCTTTCATAAGATCAGTAGACACAACAAAGAAACCGTAACTGACAATATTTGTCTAAAATTGAGACTTTTATACAGAGAGACTATAGGAACTTGTTCTTTGCCTAAACTCCTCATGGTATGAGGTCATTTAAGACGAGAGGCATTGGAAGGCCCAATATGCCAGTTATTATATTCCAACTTGTATTCCAACTACATAATGATAAAAGATGAAAGTATACAAATACATGTATACAGCAAGTTTGATTATAAATGTGACTTTGAAATTTAACCTGGTGATATTTAACTGCGGCCATGTGATTCCTTGATGGATTCAAACCAACTCTGCTTCAACAAAATTGACCTCTGTAACCTTCACCTTTGGTTGTGCAACCCCTTGTTCTATCTATATACATCTATGCCATCCAAGTTTAGAGCCATGATTCTTACAGTGATTCTGTTATTTTTAACAGACCTGTATTAATTTGTATTCACATTTTGGATAACTGAGGGATTTTATCAAATCACAGAATATGTATGCAATCATTTTATATATATATGATATAATTATGTGGTTTATGTTTGCATAATTAATATTGTAGGGCAATTAGTATGTGTAACTTGTGTACATTCAAACATTCTGCTTTCTTTATAACACAGTAAATGTAGAATAGATTAAAACTGGATATAAAAAGTGATTTTGTGTGTAATAAACACGTCTATAATCAATTGATAGGCCTATTTATCAAAGTTTCAATGACAAAGGGTCAACATGCCTGTTTACTTGAAGTTGAAACGTTTTCTTCCCTTCAAGTTTGGTGTAGATACGTCTTTGGACCGTTTTAATTATTTAATTAGTATTCCCGACAGTCCCAGGCAAACAGATGTTGTGTTTTCATTAACGATATGCTACTGTTGCTTCAAGAGAGTAATTACAACTTTACAAATGAAACGATGACAATGATGACGGGATTTATATTACCCCTCATGGGGCCCCATCGCTGCATTGGACGGCGATTTGCAGTGATTTCCACGTTTATTGACATAATCATCAACACCGTTATATATAGCAACAATATATAGGAAGGAATACTACACTTGCATCATACATGACATTTGAAAACAATTATTTACGTATAGTATTGCTGTCTTGTCCGCTAGTTGAGTCCGACACGGCTGATAGACGGCGTGCTATTGTTGATATCTTCACTGCCTGATTTCGAAACAACCACGTGACATATATAAATAGATCTGCGCTAAATTTACGCGGGGCTTCCCCGATATTTCAGTGGTCAAAACTGGACATTGCAAGCAGAACTCGATCATCATATTGCCGTGGTATAACTTTTGGACGACCAAAGAACGCATTTAGACCCATTTATTGTGTAATTTTTTCCCCGACCAGCCCCTTTAACTATTTAAAAGACATCGGTCTATTCTATAGACTCTGATGTCGTTTAACCTACCTTAGCCTTTTTGACGTTATGTATATCACATAGTCCATATCATCTTTTCGTTATCACTTAAATTATTTTAACCCCGGTTTTTTTTTAATTATCTACACGTACAATGCAAATGCTTTTAAAATGACATTTTTATCTGATTTTATCTTCGTTACTCACATGTTTGTTTAAAAAATAAAATAAATAAATAAATCACCATGGCCCTAAATGACCACAGCCGTCGATGGGCCGTTAAACCCAAACAAACAAACAAACAAACAATCACTGGCAAGCAGTTTGCATGTGGTCTAATTCGGAGAGAAATATATCGTACCCTCTTTTTTCAATTGCAAAAGAATGCAGTCTTCATTGGCTTAACAAGAAAATTATTTATCAACTACAGATATATTTCGTTCACAGCATTTCTCATATCTTCCTTTGTGACCAGAACAATATTATAAAGCAATTATAGACCATTGATTTAAACCAGCGTTCCTAAGTCAACACGCAAAATACTTACCGGTGATGCCAGTCTAAGAACAATTCACGTCTGAAACATAAGAACAGTTTATTTACTTTTCGATTTTTACAAAGTACAATTTAAAAAAATACACGTAGATAACAAAACATAAAAGAAATAAAATAAACTGAAACAATCGAGTCATTTCCCATGTTTAAAATGCAATGCTTTGACCGGAAATAGTTCTCCTTATATTCAATATTGTATATACATGTATTTGAATGTATGGCGGTCATCCTATATATAGCATCGGAGTTGAAATACAATCATTAGAATATAAATTGTTTGAATTAATGAGACTCTATATGAATTAAATATTGTTTAAACTCACATCAAGCTTAGCATGGAATTACAGTGTCAATGTAATATATGTGTTAACATAATATTATAGTGTCAATGTAATAGATGTGTAAACATAAGATAACAGATATAATGTAATAGATGTGTAAACATAAGATAACAGATATAATGTAATAGGTGCGTAAACATAAGATTACAGTTATAATGTAATAGATGTGTAAACATAAGATTACAGTTATAATGTAATAGATGTGTAAACGTAAGATAACAGCTATAATGTAATAGATGTGTAAACATAGGATTACAGTTATAATGCAATAGCTGTGTAAACATAATATAACAGCTATAATGTAACAGATGTGTAAACATAAGATTACAGTTATAATGTAATAGATGTGTAAACATAAGATAACAGTTATAATGTAATAGATGTGTAAACATAAGATTAAAACATCAACCTACCACACATTGGTATTGTTGTATTCCCATCTGAGTTAAAGATGTAGTGTATAGTGTACAAATATAAAACATTTTTACAACTAGACTTTTCGTTGTCGTTGTCATTACTACAACTATCTGACATTAATACATACAACAAAACAGTCATTCATTTTTTGTTGTATTTCGAATAGAGGTATTATATTTAAAATATTATTGCTATGCTCAGATAGTCTAAGGCAAATTGCCTTAGATAATCCGAGCATAGCAATTAAAACTTTTCAATGACGCGGCGTTTGATAAAAATATAAAAACTTAGAGGCAGTTCCACTTTATTACTATCAGGGGAAACACATGAAATATATATTTGCATTAATATTACGTTTGAGAAAAAAATCTTACTATTTAAAAAAGTACTTTTATGTTTCTCCCCTTTGTAATAATCTAGATCTGTATAATCAACGGAGTAAAACTAACATTAGTATAAAACGAAGGTACAAACATAGTTCACTAGCTATCAGCTTGCATATCTGGAAATACTTTGCTGCGTGTCCTTGCCAGCAGTTGGCTTTCGCCATCGAGTATATCCAGCGCAGTGATAATGAAACTTGATATATTCGTATTAGCCATTTGTCCATTAAATTATATCAAAATGGTATTTTGTATGCCCTCACGGTTCCATAACTGCGAAGTATGATAATACCGCAACATATAAAGTATAACAATGACAAGTAATTACAAACACAGGGAACAAAACATGGAATACATCATAACACGGCTTTCAAGTCCACCAATATTACAAATGACATGACAGAAATCAAGACATAAACAACGTTTCTTAGACAATTGGGTCCATAGATGACGTATTCACCACGTGTATACAAGCAGAAAAAAAGATGGATTTACCTTGTTATCTGTGTCTCAGCCATGCTTTTTTATATCCCAGCAAGATATTCAGCAAGAACGGGAATCTGGCATATATACAAAGAAAACATCAGTTATACATAACTTATATTCCAAAGTTATCAGTGGAAGATGTAATGTTTCTGAGAAAGGATAATGGTGACATACTAATTATGTTGTGTTCGTGTTGTTTTAAACACGCATACAGTAGAATGTATTCACATTACTTCATTCCTATACAATTGAAATATCCCTATGTTGTCCATCAATTCAAACCTTTTTATTTGATAATCATTTCATATCAAAATACAAAAAGAATCATGTATACCATATATGCTATAGAACCTTAAGAGTACAAGTAGATTTTTTGTTGCACCGAAAAATTATGCTTAAAACACAAATAAACTAAATTGTATATAACAGTTACAAACCAACAGCTATTTAATCATTTCAATCAATCTTGTTTCCCAGAATGATATTGTCGACACTGTTAGAATTGCTTCCTTGCGCCATATATTTATGAAAAAGTCGATGAAAGGAAATACTTAATTATGGCATCTAGGGGAATTATTTTGTTATGGTGGTAGGGTACATTTATGTTCCAGGGCATATTAATGTAGAAATAGACCTGGCATACTCATATAGAAATTATAATTTAGTACTTAAAGTTCGGAATCAAAATATTGCTAAATTAAGATTGTGTTTTCGTTGTTTTAGTTTTTTTTGTATATCCTTTCTTTATCATTTTAATTCAATTACATATCTAATACTTACGTTTTTTTAGCAGGAAATACAAATTGTAGATAACAGCTTATTTGTTTCCGTCCAATACAAGTATTATATGACGCTTGTAACAAACTTTAAAGAAATCGACTTGAACCTGTATAATCAACATATAATCAGATTAAGTGAAGTGTCTCTTCAATGTTGATGTTTTGAAAGGAGGCCAGCGTGTAATTTATGTGTATGTCCATAGTCCTTAATTTTAAAGGCGATGCATGCTGTACATTTAATTCTGTCTGCGGTCTATCAATACACAAACAAGTGTGTGTATTGCATATCTCGAGGCAGTGATCACGTGGGAAGTGATCACGTGTATGAACACATTTGCTGAGTTTGTTGTCAGTATCCCTATTCACAGTGTCGTAGCCAGACGTTGTCTCGTCTCCTCTATGTTTAAGTGATTTTTTAGAGTGTACTCCATGTCTATGTGTATTTTCAACTGTTGCAGCATAACAACAGATTGGATTGATTCTGGAACGTTCGAGTTGTCTTTCCTACATCACGAGGTTCGTTTTGGCTTGAACGTTTGCCATAAAACTGATTTGAGAAAACATTATAACGTTTTTCCTTATGAAACATCATTACAACAGTTATGAATAGAAACTGTCGTTCAGATTTAAATGCAATTCCCTAGTATTTTCACACAACATGTGGAGGTACTGAGTTAAAGTGAAGAATTGTCAAACAGTGTGATACCATTAATGCATATCGGCCATGAGTTGATTAATGTATAACGATATAGCATGCATCACCACTGTACCTTGGCTTTGTAGTGGGACGACTTGGTCAGAACGTATAGTCGGGAGGGACAGGGCCTCCTAGAAACGTCTGTTCAATCCCTGGTCTGGTACCACTCCCAAACTGGTTTCTATACTGCAGGTAAGAGAAAGTAAACATTTAACATTTCCACATAGACATCCGAGGCCGATTGATGCGATAATGAATTACGGAAATTAAAGTGTTTATGAAGTAGTGCAAGTTAAGGATACCGCTCCCATTATAACAATTTGTATTTATGACTTAGAAGCAGTTTAACCAGCATGCCATTAATCAATCATTTCAGGAATGAAATATATAAAAGCCCGTTGATTCCACAGTATGAACATATTTTAATTTGCGGCCGCCTCTTATTTACCTTGCGGTCGCCATTCATTTATCTAGCGACCACCACTTAGTTTGCTAGTTGTCGTATGCCCCCAAACAAAATATGTTTATACTGTGGCACGTACAGGCTTCCAGGCCCAAAAATGTTAACAACGACATATTTTTTTAGAGTGGTTTTGTTTTGTGCAGTGATCATAGAAGTATGTGTTTTAGATGATACGGAAGGGTTCATTACACATAAAGAAATACTATTGTTGTTGGAAGGGTTTTTAAGTATTTGTCTTGCTGATAAGATTGTAGTTCTTATTAAAAATAATTTGTAGGCTTAAATTGATTTTTTTGCATTTACTGTTCGACTCATATTTCAAAGCAGGGTGTGCTTCATTAGATACCGCCAAATAAGATGCATGCAGAGTTTTGCAGCATAAAATACACCTCTGTTGTCACAATAAAAAACTGTTAGCAGATGGGTAACAAATTAAAGAATAGTAAAGTTGACGTCAAAGAGGACACGCGGCCAGGCAGGGCAGTTGTTACCGCATCAAAGAGGAACATTGCTGCTATGAAAGCAATAATTGAGGACAATGGTCGTTGTACTGTTTCTGAGATATCTCACATTATTCGCATTTCAGAAGCAGTACACATCTCATTCAGACTAAGTGTTCGAGATTCAAGAAGCGTTGTGCCCGATTGATCATCCACTTGCTGACATTTGAACAAAGGCAAATCGCTTGAAATTTCCTAGAAATATATTGAACAATGTGATAATTGCGATTATAGAAAGTTATCTGAGTTACATACAGGGGAAGAGACCTGGTATGTTTATTTGAACCCCAGAGGTGCATTAATAACAAACAATTGTTGTCGAGAAATCAAGAAAGGCCATAGAAAAAGCGCCAAGATTTTTTTGTATGCCACTTTTCAACTCGGAATGGCTTGTGGTTCAGATACCGTGCAAGTAAAGGAAAACTACATAGACTAAGTACTGACGACAGCCAAAAGATGTATGAAAAAAGCGTTGGCGTAAAGGGTTGAAGGGCATCCAGCTAATTCACAAGAATGATTCATCTTACAAAAGGTGTTTCTGCTAAGGGGAATACTTCGAAATACTGTAATATAAAGGTAAGTTTATATCAAACATGTATATGTGATTCCTGACACTGTTGACAGAATGTACTGAATAGCCCTCGTAGTACTTTATGCTTGTTCGAATAACTAGTTCAATACTTTACGTTATCTCATTTCAATACAAAGTGACTATTTCATCCTTCGTTGCACTTGCAGGCATCTAAAAGGTTTGCCGCTTGTGCTTTCGTAAGGATATCATTAGATATTGAATTTCAATTATTTTCAATTTGTCTTGTATTTCAAAATTAGCAATTTTGTTCAGAATTAAATCTAGTATACCCGAACTCAAATTAATGTGGAGGGAGGATCAGCAAACAAAATCACTATGGAGCGTGTTACTCGGCAGAGTAGTTAGTTTAGGACTGCGGCAGCAGAACTGTCAGATGAGCAGCTATTCAAGGCAGCCGATACAATTATAGACAATATAGCCCCACTACAATGGAAAAGTTAATTCGGTGGAAATAAAAGTTCGGCAGTTTACGAAATATAAGTTCGGCAGTTCACTTGATTTTATGTTTAATCTTCCTTTTTTGTCAAATAATTCAGTATACAAATGGAGAAATTGAGGTAAACACACAGTTGTGGGACCGCACAACGCACCAACAATAGCGTGCGCACATCGTGCATACATCGTGCACACACCGTCCGCACATGGTACGCACAACTGTGCGATTTAACAATCGTTCGCCCCGTTGTGCGCTTCTCTCCGGAGCCTTCATATGGAATAAGGAACACTGTATATATACATTATATCAAATTAATAAGGATTATGTTTAATTTTACAGTGCGTGTTACACAGCATTACAGTGACCGTTAGACTATCAAGAATGGGTTTAGCTTCAGCTTCAGTAACAGAACAGGCAAATGACATGTTTATGATTGACCGACGTTTTACCTGGCCCATGGCTTACAAAGAGAGTTGATATGTGATACCCTATGACCGTTATGAAAGTACAACTAGACGTTGTTAAGTATCTGTTATTTGCATTGGTGTTTGTCTATAGCAACCATTCAGCTGGATTTTTACACCTTGGTGTGTTACGCAAGTGTGCCCCGGGTGTGGAAAACTACGGTCCTGGTACAGATACAAAACGGCTATGTTTAATTTTACCTGTATACGTGACCGTGTCAATATGTGTATGTGCTATTTCACATGTATCGATTTTGGGAGCTTCAAAAGCACCGAAAACACCATTTCTAAATTAAGGAAATATAGACAGAAAGATCAGCTGATATATGTTGTTAGAATATAGAAATATACTTAAAAATCAAGTTTATGTGTTTTAAACATGAGGCCGTATTTATTGTTAAGCCATTTCTCAATTTACACCAACCACGATTGTCATCGCACAACATTCGTCCATCGTCCGCACAAATGTGCGCAAGATATAATCGTCCAGATTTTATTCGTTCGCACATCGTGCATACATCGTGCACACTCCGTGCGCAGATCGCGCGCACACCGCACATCGTGTTACGTTGTGCGTTCCCACAACTGTAGAACCGCTGTGTTCACTATATCTTTCTTTTGATTTTGCACAATTAAGATAATTTGTTTTTATTATAGTTTATATTGCATTTATTTTCTTGTTTGCCCTTTTGACTTTAATGTATATTTGAATGAAGAAGGTACATGTATATGTTTATCAAAACGAAACAAAGAGGGTGTTAATTTATGCATGAAGAAGTACAGATTTATTGGTTCGCCTGCAATGGGACAGGGATCCTTAATTAAAAAACGTGTATAAACAGTGTGATGAACATCGTATATTGCGACTAAAGCTTACTTTAAAGTGGTGGCATAACTGACGTGGCTAGAACACTTACTCTTTATTTAACAGACCCTACTATCGAACGGAAGAGAATAAAGCATCGATTTCCGAAACAAACTCTATTCACGGAAGTATGTTATATGCCATGAATGCCCTTATACACCACCAACCGACACATTTTTCCCTGTATATCATAAACAAGGTACGCAATAATGTTGTTATGTAAACAATCCTGAATCGCATCATCACAGAACAATTGACAATGGACTGTGCCCATCAATACACAGGCATATGTGACAATATATAAACCAGACTTCAGTTCTCTAAAAATAGAAATTGGAATTTATATGCATATTTTACTGCATTTTACTGATTTTTGTTTTAGTTGGGATCTCTTGTTTCTTTATTAATCCAACTCAGCACATATGAACTACTGGGTTTATTTGTTTCACAGTATAGTGTGGCAGAGACGATATTTGATATTTAGTTTGCGTTTAATTATAGTATAACGGTACATATGAATATATACTGGTATACTATCAGCGATCTATATTTGTTCAGTACATCTATTTTCTTTTTTTAGTCTCTTGGATTGGTTTGGTGATCTGTATCTTCATCATTGGTAGGTTTTGAAAGCCATCCCGTTGCCACCTTTTGTGTGAGCCAATGGTCAAGGTTTCCTTTATATCTATATGATCGGTCAATTTTGCGTGACACATATTATTCACTGTAAGATGTCTTGATGTAGCAGTCAAGAGTGAACAGGTAAGAAATTTACAAATTTCAAAAGAAAAATGATCAAAATTCTGACACTTGGATCTTTATATTCATACATACGATACGATCGTGTTAGTAAATTTCTCGATTTATTACATGTATCGTATATACTGTATCATTTTATATGTACCTGTTTATTTGTTTGTCAAAGTATATGGATATCTGCAGTGTAGCCATGTTAGGTTGGGTTGAAGTGATAGTCCTGACATGTTTTGTATTGAGTCATCGTTGTCTTATTTACTTGCCAGTTCATGTATTATTGAAATGCATGTACATTTAAGTGAATTATCAAATGAGAATGATACTACTATGTGCACTTGTAAATAAAATAAAAAAAGATATTGCAGTTGGTGTTGTATCGTTCTGTGATAGCTTCAAAGGTCTTAGTACATTTATCTGATTACAGAACCTAGAATATTCAGAACCTGGATGGAGCGAATCACTAAGTAAAACCGTTCCTTTAATACTACATACAGACACCTCCCTTTAAATACCGTTTGGATATAAATGTAACACGGGTGGGCTTATACACCTCTGTTAACCAAGTAGTTGTTCAAATCAGTTAGAGTGATAGTATTTCAATCTGAAATCAAGTCTAGCCACGTTGTATGTTTTTCGGAATGATTAATCAAAGCTATAGTCATGCCGTCGGTGCAGGGATTTTTAATACAGCATCGATTTTATTTTTTCAACGCGTGAATAAGGTATATTTTCATCTGCGGGTTTGTCATGACTTTTCAATGTTTCCGTATCTGCTGTTGTATTACAGAATGTAGCGTTGTTTAAGCGTGTGCACAGGTAAGTCACCACGCTATAGATCGATAACGTGCAGGTAAGTATTCCAATAATTGTATACATCAAGCTGATGTGCAACCAGGTGAGACGAAGTACAAAAGGCTGTATACTTATATAATCTGAACACAATTCGAGCCCTACTGTCTGGTTTACTGTGAATACCTGAGTAAACAAAGGTTATTATATCATCGTATCCCATAACTTAAATCAAAAATTACCGTAACATAATTGGACTCATGGAGCAGCTATCCTTTACTAAAGTAATCATAAAGCACAAAGATTTAGTACGTAGGGTCGTCCACCAAAATGTCCTTCCTACCTAACTACGTAGCTAGTCAATCTGTACGCTCTAACCTTTAAAACCTCACTAGTTATTCCTACACTATTAGTCAGATGGACATCTTTATGACTTGGTATCCCTTTAGTCATTCTTATCCCACTACATCATTTTGTTTCAGTAGTCATTGCAATCTAATCAGTAATTACAAGCAAAATCATTAACTGGTTCCCCGTGAAACAGCCAATATTTCCTATACGCTTAAAGCTAGCCGATTCATCCCCCACTGTAAAATTTTTCCCTCGGGGAAAAAAATTAGTAAGCTGATCCTTTTCGCCAGGGAAAACAACAACTAACTGTTTGTTTTCTCTATCTATTTTTTTTTGGTATTGATTTTAAGGTTAGGGGTGGGGTGGGGGCATTTAATGGCGGGGACAACTACTGTCTGTCTGGTTATTTCTCCGTTTGGTTTTGTTGTTTAGGTGAAAACTATCGGCTTGCAGAGTTTCCCTTGGTATTACATTTTAGGAACGGGGTTGGGGGGGGGGGGGCACTACTGACTGGTTGGTTCGTTACCCCCTCATAATCATAACACAAAGGGAACGGAAATACGCTGACGAATGGTTTTCCTCTATAAAGCAATACTGTAGGGGGTGGGACAGCTAGCCAATAGTTCCCCCATTTGCTATTATGGACGGGGGAAAGAATCAGCTATGCAATAGGTTCCCGAATACTTACTTAAACTGGGAGGGAAACACTTGGCTAATATAATATAATGTATTTTCCCAATTAAGCAATAAGGAGGGGCGGGG
>NW_018407203.1:13165-17676 GCF_002113885.1 Mizuhopecten yessoensis | reverse complement strand
CAGCCCCAACCTACCAAGTCCTCAGCACATACATGTATGATCAGAGGACAGGTGATTGGACAACCCCAACCTACCAAGTCCTCAGCACATACATGTATAATCAGAGGACAGGTGATTTGGCAGCCCCAACCTACCAAGTCCTCAGCACATACATGTATGATCAGAGGACAGGTGATTGGGCATCCCCAACCTACCAAGTCCTCAGCACATACATGGATGATCAGAGGACAGGTGATTGGGCAGCCCCACCCTACCAAGTCATCAGCACATACATGTATGATCAGAGGACAGGTGATTGGACAACCCCAAGCTACCAAGTCCTCAGCACATACATGTATAATCAGAGGACAGGTGATTGGGCAGCCCCAACCTACCAAGTCATCAGCACATACATGGATGATCAGAGAACAGGTGATTGAGCAGCCCCAACCTACCAAGTCCTCAGCACATACATGTATGATCAGAGAACAGGTGATTGGGCAGCCCCAACCTACCAAGTCCTCAGCACATACAGGTATGATCAGAGGACAGGTAATTGGGCAGCCCCAACCTACCAAGTCCTCTGATAATGAGCAATGCTTAAAGCACCTATAACACATATATAGTTAATGCTGATAAAAACACATCATGATTTTTAACAAAAGACATTAAAAGCATTAAACAGGATGAAAAAAACAGTTGACAGGACAAATATTTGAGCAGATAGTTTAGTCCAAAGTAGTGTTCAGCGCGTTGTGTTACACATGCTGTTTGAATTAGGTATAATTGGTCTGAACAGGTTTATCAAATAAATCGGGAGTGAGGAAACCTATAGTGGTTCTGAGAGAAACATAGATCCACCCTACCTGTGTGTATTCGTGATTATAGACAGCTTCGTGCAATCGCATGGCTCTTCATTTAAATGACGCCATTTAATAGTCAACCTTGTTTTCCGGTTTGTGGTTATGGTGTAAGTATACATGTATGCATCGGTATCGTCGACTTATGAGGTTTGGTTTCATTTTGTTTGACGTCCTATTAACGGCTAGGGTCATTTAAGGACGTGCCTGTGTGTGTGTTTAACGTACCGGAGATAGTGAATGTCGGTGCACTTGTCACAATACAGAACAAACAACAAAAATATATAAATAGAAACACAGACTATCGAACGAAATAATCTTTTTGAATTATTAGTCTAGCACGTAGGTAGGTGATATGTGCGATAATTAACGAAAAAAGGTTCACGAAACATTTCACATGTAACGCAAAGTTTGAGTTTCCAATAAATCATCGCGTGATTGAGTGAAGTTTTATTTAATATAAAGTACAAGAATCATAGTTTTACGTTTATCATGATTGTATTGCATATTTTCATATTAATCGTGAAAATGATAAACAGCAAATCACATATACCCTTTTATCAAAATTGCATTAAAAACGTTGTTTATGATTGATATTTAATACTTAATTATATATAGTGCTACCTTGCCATCGTCTGCAACCTTTGTTATATATACGATCTAGCTGACTATACTTCTAAACCGACTGTTAATCGACGTAGCATGATGCATTTTGTGTGTCGACATGCACCTGTTACTGAATGTCTTGTTAGCTTAAAAAGTCACAAACAACTTTTCGAAATGATTCAATATAAGTAATATTTGATATATTAAAATAACCAATTATTTCGTCAAAACGATGCATCTATATAAATCTCTTGAGATTAATTCTTTAAATCGATTTTGTAAACATGATGTCTTTTTTTCTATTTGAATTTCTACCTTTCCCTCTCACGAAGCCGCTCGGGGTTCAATGACAAGTCGTGCCCGTTAGTTGAGATAGAGTGTCCGCGTGGTTTTTCTTTAGAATTAAGAAGAGTTCCAAGTTGCTCTTACAAGCTGCTTATATAGTATCGAGTTAGTTATCTCACGTTTACCGTTCAAATGAGCCTTGTAAATGACACAGTTATATGTATGCTCCTTCAACTCAAAGATAACCCAACAGCAAATTGAAGTTGAAAATGGCCACCGAAGGTGACATCTAATGGTAAATTATTACATGACATACATTTGATCACAAGTTAACTTACATAACCTAGATTACAAAATGTACATCAATACACACTGTTTTGATAATTAACTAATTATGACCTTTAGCCATAGTGGGGTTGTAAAAATCCGCCACAAAGGTGTGTATATCTCATCCAGATTTGCAGATGTACACAACTTCCCCACCTTATGTTTAAGATTTTGTATGAAACAATGCATTAAACTAAATGGAATCAAAACAATAAATACATAAGACTGTATACGATTGTTCTGTTACCGTCGCAGTACATTGTCTCAATATTGACTTCCAACGAGTAGACACACTGTCAGTGATTATTGCTTAAACGGGTTTTTGAACTCTTATCTTTTGGAAGGGACTATCGTTATTCATCATACTCTTACATTTGTGAAAAAGTACTTAAAATGTAAGTAGTCCGTCTTTTAAGAAAATTGCGATTTGGTCAAAGTGGTAGTAAATAATTGTCACTAAAAAATCATACATGTGTATTACGAGTATTAAAAAATTGCCGGTTTCACATAATCATCTTGAAAAAGATAAAAAAAAAATAAAAAAAATATCTTTTAGTATTGCGATGAGAACTTTGATTAAAAAAGGTTTTATACATAAAAAAGAAATTGTCACCAATACTGTTATGTTTAGGGCGCCTACTAACTAGAGTTTATGTTCGATCTAGCTGACTATACCGAGTGTTTGATTGTTAGAATATCCCGACCTTAAAGGTTATCGTTAATTAATTCAGCATGAAATACCGCCGTGTACCCGTCATTAAGTGTTTCGTCAGCTTAAATGGTAAAACAAAATGTTTTCGAAGTTAAAAGTTGTTACTAAATATTTAAGTTTACAAACAATTTTGTCAAACTATCGTTTCTTATTTTTTTAATTCCTTTTCGTCCTTTTCATACCAAAGTGTTGAATTTGTGTTTTTAAACATTTACTTGTAGACAATACAACGTTAAGGACACTATGATAACGAGTTGGCTGTTCTTTAATGTTTTATTGCTTTTATATCAGCCCTGCCAATTCAGTAGTATCTTATATCTGTGTACTGCTTTTGACAACAACTGGTCGGTTACTGAGATTCTTCACGCATTTCAGTATCAATTCAACAACATCATAGAAAACATAATTTTACCGTTTAACACGTATTGATACATGTGGTAATTGTAAAACCGTATGCTTGCTTAAGAACGCTTCAGTCTATGCTGTCTGAATGGCGAAATTGGCGAAATCTGGTGTAGACTAAACTTCTTGTGGTATAAACAGTATTGCTCATGACCGATATTTTAAAGTACATTTAAAGGAACGAGTTGATCGATCCATACTCCTATGTTTAAAACGACACGGTAATTATATAGCAGAGCAAGATATGAATGTGACAGTGTACACAAGAATTTTCGAGCCTAGTCAGATTCCATTCTCACAAATTAAGATTTCTTTATCGTGAAACGTCCTCGTGTTTTGGAAAGGTATTTCGATGAGAAAATACTTGTTATCTGAACTACGAGAACAATGAATACTGTAAGAAGGGGCTTGCGACCTTTTTCTTTATCTTACCCGATTATGTGTAACGTATTCATGATTGCACACTTACAATGCCTGTTCAATTCCTGCATATATATATGTACAAGCAACATATTGTTATATCGTATTTATAATTACCTTACACGGGTATGAGGTAATCTAGAAGGTTATATATAGTTCGTAAAACTGTTCTTGCCTTAAATGCCAAATCAGTACAGTAATAGTGTTAGTAATATGTCAGTAGTTAAACAGTAGTGTCAGTAGTACAACAGTAGTGTAAGTAGTAAAGAAATAGTGTCAGTAGTGCAGTAGTATAGCAGCTGTGTCAGTAATACAGTAGTAGGGTCAGTAGTATAGCAGAAGGGTCAATGGTATAGCAAAAGTGTTAGTAAAAGAGCAGTCGTGTGAGTAGTATATCAGTAGTGTCAGTAATATAGCAGTTGTGTCAATAGTACAAAAGTAGTTTGAGTAGTATAGCAGAAGTGTCAGTATAGCAGTAGTGTCAGTAGTACATCAGTCGTGTTAGTAGTGTCAGTAGTTTAGCTGTCGCGTCAGTAGTATGGCAGTAGTGTCAGTAGTATGGCAGTAGTGTCAGTAGTATGACAGTAGTGTTAGTAGTATGACAGTAGTGTCAGTAGTAAAGAAATAGTGTCAGTAGTACAGTAGTATAGCAGCTGTGTCAGTAGTACAGTAGTAGGGCCAGTAGTATAGCAGTAGGGTCAGTGGTATAGCAAAAGTGTTAGTTATTGAGCAGTCGTGTGAGTAGTATATCAGTAGTGTCAGTGATAGAGAAGAAAGGTCAGAAGTACAGCAGTAGTGTCAGTAATATAGCAGTAGTGTCAGTAATATAGCAGTTGTGTCAATAGTACAAAAGAAGTTTGAGTAGTATAGCAGAAGTGTCAGTATAGCAGTAGTGTCAGTAGTACATCAGTAGTGTTAGT
>NW_018407203.1:11678-12959 GCF_002113885.1 Mizuhopecten yessoensis | reverse complement strand
TAGTGTTAGTAGTGTCAGTAGTACATCAGTAGTGTCAGTAGTGTCAGTAGCACATCAGTAGTGTTAGTAGTGTCAGTAGTACATCAGTAGTGTTAGTAATAACAGTAGTATAACAGTAGCATCAGTAGTACATCAGTAGTGTTAGTAGTGTCAATAGTATAGCAGTAGTGTCAGTAGTACATCAGTAGTGTTAGTTGTGTCAGTAGTACATCAGTAGTGTCAGTAGTGTCAGTAGTATAGCAGTAGTGTTAGTAGTGTCAGTAGTACATCAATAGTGTTAGTAGTGTCAGTAGTACATCAGTAGTGTCAGTAGTGTCAGTAGCACATCAGTAGTGTTAGTAGTGTCAGTAGTACATCAGTAGTGTTAGTGGTACAGTAGTATAGCAGTAGCGTCAGTAGTATGGCAATAGTGTCAGTAGTTTGACTTAAAATCAACGTATGTCACTTTGACATGTTTTGGTATAAGCCTCTCTAAATACTGAAATTTTTATGTCGGTTTTTTTGTAAAACGCAATCAAACTAATTCTCCTCTTTACGTGTCATTACTTTCTTTAATATTTCCGTTGTTGTATTTCAAAATGTAGTTATGTTTAAGAGTGCACCTTGGTCACATCGCTATCGTTCGATAACGTACATGTAAGTTTCGCAACAAGCAATCGTACAAAGGCTGTATACTTCTTAAATCTGAACACAAATCGAGTCCTACTTACTTGTTCACAGTAAATACCTTAGTAAAACAAAGGCTATTATTGAATCGTGTTATATTAATTATATCCACAATAATCCTTCCAAAATGGCATGAATCAGCTATATCTAGCTTAGAAATAATAACGCACAAACATTTAGCACACAGGTAAGTAAACCGCCAACATTTGATCAACACTAATTCAAATATTTACCGGGTGCCATTCTTATTTCATTACTTAATCTTACTCCGGTATTCATTGCTATCAAATATATTTACAAGCAAACTGGTGAATTTGCACCACTTAGTCAGTGCTGACAAAGTAATTGCTTACTCACCACAAATCAGTCTGACTGTAAAGGCCATCAAAGTCCCCCCCCCAAAAAAAAAGCATGACTGACACAAACTGGTATACTGCAATACTACTGCTGTAAAGCAGACACAAGTGCTATACAATTAACACTACTGTTGTATTACTGACAATACCGTTGAACTACAGACACTACTGCTATGCTACTTACACTACTACTATACTACTGATACTACTGCTCTACTACTGGTACTACTGATATACAACTGCTATATTACTGGCCATA
>NW_018407203.1:4496-5765 GCF_002113885.1 Mizuhopecten yessoensis | reverse complement strand
TATTGCTGTACTGCTGACACCACCCCCTTATTACTGACACCACTGCTATACTACTGACACTACTGCTCTACTACTAACATAACTGCTATACTACTGACAAGACTGTTCTACTACTAACACTACTGCTATACTACTGACCCTACTGCTATATTTCTGACACTACTGCTCTACTACTAACACTCATGCTATTCTACTGACAATACTGCTATATTTCTGACACTACTGTTATATTACTGACACTACTGCTATACTACTGACGCTACTGTAATAGTACTGACATTACTGCTATACTACTGACCCTACTGCTATACTACTGAAACTACTGCTATATTTCTGACACTACTATTATATTATTGACAATACTGCTATACTACTGACAATGCTACTCTACAAGTAACACTACTGCTATACTACTAACAGTACTGCTATGCTACTGACACTACTGCTATACTACTGACCCTCCTGCTATATTACTGACACTACTGCTATACTACTGACGCTACTGTAATACTACTGACATTACTGCTATACTACTGACCCTACTGCTATACTACTGACACTACTGCTATATTTCTGACTCTACTGCTCTACTACTAACACTCATGCTATACTACTAACACTACTGCTATATTTCTGACTATGTTGTTATATTAATGACCCTACTGCTATATTACTGACACTACTGCTATATTTTTGACACTGCTTAGTAATATTAAAACTACTGCTATATTACTGACCCTACTTCTATATTACTGACACTACTGCTATATTTCTGACACTACTGCTCTACTACTAACACTCATGCTATACTACTAACACTACTGCTATATTTCTGACTATGTTGTTATATTAATGACCCTACTGCTATATTACTGACACTACTGCTATATTTTTGACACTGCTTAATAATATTAAAACTACTGCTATATTACTGACCCTACTTCTATATTACTGACACTACTGCTATATTTCTGACACTGCTGTTATAATATTAAAACTACTGCTATATTACTGACCCTACTTCTATATTACTGACATTACTGCTATATTTCTGACTATGCTGTTATATTACTGACATTACTGCTATATTTTTGACTATGCTGTTATATTACTGACACTACTGTTATATTACTGACACTGCTGTGATAATATTAAAACTACCGCTATATTACTGACCCTTCTGCTATATTACTAACACTACTGCTATATTACTGACACTACTGCTATATTACTAACACTAATGTTATATTACTGACCCTACTGCTATAT
>NW_018407203.1:3293-3893 GCF_002113885.1 Mizuhopecten yessoensis | reverse complement strand
TATTACTGACACTACTGCTATATTACTGACACTACTGCTATATTAATGACACTACTGCTATATTTCTGACTATACTGTTATATTACTGACCCTACTGCTATATTACTGACACTACTGCTATATTACTGACACTACTGTGACATTACTGATCCTACTGCTATATTACTGACACTACTGCTATATTACTGACCCTACTGCTATATTTCTGACTATGCTGTTATATTACTGACACTACTGTTATATTACTGACACTACTGATATACTACTGACACTGCTACTATGCTACTGACACTACAGCTATACATTTTTTGGAATATCTTGCAGAGAGGGGAGATAACCTACTCCACGATAGTGGTATGGTCTCTGACTGTCGCAGCCACAATGTGAAGTAGTTATAAATACACTAAGTATACAAGAAACTTTTTTTTTTGTCGTTTATATGTATATAACATTACTTCTGAAGCACTATTTAACATTAAACATATCAAAAAGGAAAACAAGCTAACACACAATAACACCAATAATAAGGTCAAAACAACATGTTTTGTGACTTAAGTTGTTATTAGATGTTTTTTAAACATTTACTTGTAAGACAATATT
>NW_018407203.1:0-455 GCF_002113885.1 Mizuhopecten yessoensis | reverse complement strand
TCCATCGTCCGCACAAATGTGCGCAAGATATAATCGTCCAGATTTCATTCGTTCGCACATCGTGCATACATCGTGCACACTCCGTGCGCACATCGCGCGCACACCGCACATCGTGTTACGTTGTGCGTTCCCACAACTGTAGAACCGCTGTGTTCACTATATCTTTCTTTTGATTTCGCACAATTTAAATAATTTGTTTTTATTATAGTTTGTATTGCATTTATTTTCTTGTTTGCCCTTTTGACTTTAATGTATATTTGAATGAAGAAGGTACATGTATATGTTTATCAAAACGAAACAAAGAGGGTGTTAATTTATGCATGAAGAAGTACAGATTTATTGGTTCGCCTGCAGTGGGACAGGGA
Organism: Mizuhopecten yessoensis; assembly: GCF_002113885.1. NCBI lineage: Eukaryota > Metazoa > Mollusca > Bivalvia > Pectinida > Pectinidae > Mizuhopecten > Mizuhopecten yessoensis. The sequence continues at coordinate 90 of NW_018407203.1, read as the reverse complement.
TCCTTAATTAAAAAACGTGTATAAACAGTGTGATGAACATCGTAGATTGCGACTAAAGCTTACTTTAAAGTGGTGGCATAACTGACGTGG
>NW_018407202.1:1864-2422 GCF_002113885.1 Mizuhopecten yessoensis | reverse complement strand
CTCTCAATATTGAAGTATTTCAAAGCAATCCAGGCATTAATTCAGCTGTTTTTATCAATGAGTCACATGTGTCTATTTTTCTGTACTTCAGGAACCCGGCTACCTATTTCACTACTGTGAAGTTTTTCAAGAAAGATAACTCTTTATATGCAATTACTATATGTACATGGTTTTATTATAAAATGTCAATTTTTAAACGTTTATAGATAATTAATTTTACACAATTTCAGCATTTATTAAATTGATATACATTAATGCAATACTAATCTATGTCAGTATCATTTTAATTGACATTATTTTGCCTAAAATTGTGTCTTTCATTTTTTTTGCAAAACTCACTCCTTTTTACATAAATTTTCATTTCAAATCCTTTAAATTCTGACAACCTAAATTTTTTTTTGTGGCAGAAAATTTTCTTTACTTCAACGCAATATAACTACAAAATTGGAAGAAATTCTACTGAGAAATGGTGAAACAATCCTATTACCTTAAGTCTAGTTGGCATTTCCTGTTGTCTGCAATATTAGTGAGGAAATATAGACAACCCGAAACTTTAAT
>NW_018407202.1:0-455 GCF_002113885.1 Mizuhopecten yessoensis | reverse complement strand
CTTTACCTACTATACCACCTATACCCTACTACATCATCTATACCCCCTTACACCACCTATACCATCCTGCGTCACCTTTATTTTCTATTCCTTCATACGTCACCTTAACTTCCTATACCACCTATACCCTCCTACATCACCTATACTTCCTAACCCACCTATACCTTCTTATGTCATCTATACTTCCTATACCACCTATACCCTCCTACGTCATCTATATTTCCTAAACCACCTATAACTTCATATATCACCTTTACCATCCTACATCATCTTTACTTCATATACCACCTATACTCTCCTACATCACATTTACTTCCTATACCACCTATAACCCTCCTACATCACCTATACTTTCTATACATTCCTACGTCACCTTAACTTCCTATACCACCATAACCTTCTACACTAACATACTTCCTTTACCACCTACACCCTTCTACATTACCTACAAATGT
>NW_018407201.1:63288-63932 GCF_002113885.1 Mizuhopecten yessoensis | reverse complement strand
GTAAAAGCTTTCGATCATCCCAAGTCAGTTGTATTACACTTTTCCCTTTGTGGTTTATCAAGGTGATGAAGACAGCAGGAAATTGTTCTTCTGTCTGTTTCAAAGGCACAAACACAAGTTGATGAGCATTGGTCNAGAACAATTCATGATGACCATTGTAAATCTGGTTCAGAACTTCTTTTGCCAGTAGCCTCCAGTTGTCATCTTTTGCTTCTTTATATACTGGAAACATATTATCCAACTGTTGAGTCTTTCTGACAAGACCAGACTCTCCAACGTCTGTCAGAACCATCTGCTTCAACATCTGCATGCCCGTGATATACGCAGAAGGAATGACCCGACTTAGCAGTAGTTTATTCCACTCCCACTTGTAAGTTTGTCGTTCTTCATTCCATAAACTACTTCTTGTCTCCCCACCAAGGGCGAAATGACCGTTTACATGGGCTGGCAGACCAGTGTCTACTGGTAGTGGCAGGAAACAAAATGCTTTGCGTCTTTGTTCTGATGATTTGTGTGATGTCAGAAAAATAGCTACACCACCTCTTGGTAGTAGCCCAAGATTTCCATTTTTGTATGCACCAATTACTTCTTGAGGAATGTCACCATCTCCAAACCCTATCTGTTGGACTACTAGCCATGTTTTT
>NW_018407201.1:61810-62567 GCF_002113885.1 Mizuhopecten yessoensis | reverse complement strand
TGGGTAGCCTCTTAAAATTTCTTTTATTCTTGTAGTCAATTTTTCTTTTTGTCCGAAAGGTAATTTTTTAGTATTGTCCGAGAAGTGTTGTTTTGTCTTGTCATTTACACCAAGTTTGCGGGCGAAATCTGGACCAATTTTTCCGTTTACAAATTTCATTGTCCCAGTTGTTTTAATTTTCTCATTGTCATTCAAGCACAACTTATTCATTGGTGTCAGGATACCTTTCACATCTGGAATACACAATTGTGTTGAAACACCCGCATTATCTGTGCTTTACATAATCCACGATAATCAATTTCTTCACGTTCCATACACTTAACTAGGACTTTGATGAGTTTGATGTATAGCTCCAATTCATCTTCTGTCAGCTGCTCTTCTCCTTTACAAGTTTGCTTTTCCAACATGACATTTAAAATATCATCTGTGGTAAATTTGCTTTTGATATCAAGAACACGCAACAGATCTTTGCATTTTGATCCAAGATGATGGGTCCGCAATCCAAATAGATGAGGTTCGCAATCAGTTAAAATGCTGAGTGCAGTTTGTTTTGGTTTCACAAAAACATTTTGGCAGAAAACAACAGGGTGCTCTTTTATATCAGTAATGTAGCTCCTTTCCGTTTCAGAAATAGTTTCGTTGGATATTCTTTTACTCAAGAAAGAGTAAACTTCATTGCAAATCGTCTTGAGCAGCTGTTTGGTGTCCTCCGACATCGTTACTGGGTCAGTGGTTTCACAAAGTTGAATCAAATGAG
>NW_018407201.1:60313-60509 GCF_002113885.1 Mizuhopecten yessoensis | reverse complement strand
GAGTGCACGATCGCGTCTCTGACACTGTATAAGATATGAAGCGTTTTCCAGCATTTTCCACTTGAATGTTGATGTCAGCTTGAATGATTTTTTTGTACTTCAGGTACATGTACTTGTCTGTGTTGGACTGGTGAATAAAGCACTGATACCTCTTTCAGGATGTTAAATGTATCTGCAATCAGTATGCTTTGATAAT
>NW_018407201.1:55609-58843 GCF_002113885.1 Mizuhopecten yessoensis | reverse complement strand
GCACCATGGTAAGGCGGTGGGGTAAACAGAGGTTCTCTTCTGTGGTACCAGGATCTTTTTGTCCATCAATGAGTAGTGATTCAATAATTCTAACTGTTGTGATAGAAAATGGTTCACAGCCTCTGCTTGTTCCAAGTTTGATGAGTGACCCTGCTTCACTTTTCTGTCCATGTTGTTAATACATCTATAGATCAGCTTACCTGATGGATTGGATGATTGTAGTCCCAAATCACGTAATCCAACCAAAATTTCTGATGAAGAAAATTGACCTGCTGGAAACATGGACTCATCCCCTATTAATTCTCTCAATCGCTTGATAGAGGGGTCGTACAGTTCAGATGGTTTCTGTAAACCTCTTGCAGAAGTTTGTACAAATTTAGATTCCCTTGCCAATCCCATCAAAACTGGATTTCTTTTGAACTGGTGAATTTTTCTGACAAAATACATCATCAGTTTCTTCTGGTCATCATCAGAGTATGTATGCCATTTTACAGACAATATGTTCTCCATAGCAGCTTCTTCTGTTAGCTGTGTAGCTCCGTGGTTTTGCGCAACCCTACATTGAAAACTATCTGACGAGGAAAGTAGACGACAGGGATAATGAACAGGAAAGTCATACCATAGCTGTGGAGCTAGTGTATCAACCTGGCTGATTGAAGTGTAGCCACTGTTTCCGAATTCTATGAAAATCTCCATCTGTCCCAGAGACATTTCTCCATATTTTCTAATGTTCAAATATTCTAAATATTTCATCCATGAATATCTTTCTTCTTTGTCAGCATAAGCGTTGAAACTCTGTACGTAGGCATAGTTATTTGTGTACAGACGATCGAGCAAGCTCAGAAAGCCATCTTGTGTTGGAATGTGTATGTACTTGGTGACTTCTGAATGCTCTGCCATAGAGGAAGGCAAGGCAGGTAAAACGGTGACAGAAAAATGGGCCATAGATCTACAAATGGCCTCAGGTAAGGAGTGTGAACAGAACGACTTCACAATAAACAATCCTGTGAGTCTATGAAGGTGGTAGTACTTGCCATGTTTCTCTGGCATGAGGTGTAAATCCTTGAAGTGCTCCAAAGATGATTCAGGCAGCTCAGACCAGACTTTCTCCAGCCAGTCTACAGGGAGTGAAGACCTCTCAGTATCCCAAACTTTAAACTGTCCTTTGTCCGTGAGGTTACGGTCCATACAAAGCTGAAGAAGTCTTACAAACCCATGGACATCCAATTCCTGGACCTGGAACGTACCTGAAGTACAATATTGACAATGAAATTATGTCATGAAATACAGATTACTGCATATACTTTATATGAAGTGAATGTTATATTCTTGGTATTTTTGCGGTCTAACTTGAGAGCTATTAACTATTGCCAAGGTGTCAAACAACAACACCTGATAAATACTCCCCAACATTTATCTCGCAGAATCAAAAGACCACATATTCTTCAGTGAAACCACACAGATATTTTTTATTACATGGACTATCAATTTGTGAGAATATGGTGACTGTATTTGATTCAAAGAAAATGCAGGTCTGAAGAAGAAGATTGTTGAAAATTTAGCCAATATAATCCTTTTTTGCCATAACCATCAGGCCTTGGGGTGAGTCAGGGTCATAATTTTTTTTTTATATAATTTGAATTATATCCCACTGGAAATAAGCAAAATGTACCTAAAAGTGTTAACTCCCTAATATATAAACTATAGTAAAAAAAACTTAACCCCTCGCTAGGGGTATTAAAAATCACAGTTTTGATAAAACACCTTAAATGACCATGAAACATTCCTGCAACATTTTATTGAAAGTCCAAAATGTAAATTGTTGACACAAGATAGACGGCAGATGACGCACGATGGATGATGATGGGGAAAAAAGGTGTCGCAATATTTAATATTTGAATTGATAAAATCCAAGATGGCTGCCAGCCTTACTTTTCCAATTGAGATTAAATTTAGAATTATGCGCAACCACAGACCGAGGTGAACCCTCATATGAAATTTGAGAAAGATCTGTCCAATTCTTCTTGTGGAAAAGATATTTAGCTACAATTGTGTATAACGATGAGCTAGGACAGACTGAAAACAAAACACAGACGGAGAACTATTTGAACAGCCAACCATCTAAAGAAGGCAAAACATTGATAATGTTAAAAACCTTGAATATTCTTTTTGGCTAATCCCTATGAAGCAAACAAACATACACCAAAATATTTTACTAACAAAAGGCTCAATTCGCTTATTGGTGATTTATGTTGTAAGATAGCAAATATCAATCGAAACAAATGTACAGTAAAACCTTGATATAATGCCTGTCATTTCATTTGCCACCTCACTTACCGCCAACATATTTTCAGGTCCCTTAATTATGTTTTTCTAAATAATTTCTTATACGTTTCCCTCAATTTATCACCAAACCCCTTTATAATGCCAACATTTCTTTTAACAAATGATGGCAATATAACAAGGTTTTGCTGTACCTTTACATGTAAAAAGAGATGACCAGCCAACGTGAAAGAGTCAAATGCTTATTGATGGTGGTGACCGATTCAACACTGCACAAAACAATTTGCCCCAAAACTTTAACCAAGTACAAATAATCAGTTTTGGCCCCTAAAATAATGAAAATATAATTCAGAACATTGCTTACACTCCATATAAATACTCCAACCTTATCATAGGTAACAGCCTATCGATGGTGGTGATCCAACACTACACAAAACAAGAGGCCCATGGGTCTTAACGGTCACCTGAGTCCTAAAGTATTATTTTTTGTTGTTGAAATATGAAGTGGAGATAATGATGTCAATCATCCCTAAAATAATTTGAGTAAAAAATAGTTAAGTATGGCAATAAGTTAAGTTTGTCAGGACAATCAGTTGATCATTCCTAGACCGAGTTTCAGTTAAATGGGCCCAGTAGAACTTGACTTTAAGTTTAAAATAGTTTTTTAAAATGGCTGCCGTGGTGGCCATATTGGATTTCTGATCGACCAGAAAAATAACAACACTTTGTCAGAAACATAGGTTGATCATTCCTACCAAGTGTCAGTTAAATGGGCCCAGTAGAACTTGCCTTTAAGTTTGAAATAGTTTTTCAAAATGGCCGGCCTAGCGGCCATATTGGATTTCTAATCGACCCAAAAAATAACAACACTTTGTCAGGACCATGATTTGATCATTCATACCAAGTTTCAGTTAAATCAGCCCAGTAGAGCTTGACTTTAAGTTTGAAATA
>NW_018407201.1:44050-48377 GCF_002113885.1 Mizuhopecten yessoensis | reverse complement strand
ATTTGATACTTGACGTTGATAGATTTATATTTTGATCAGCGAAAGAACATCAGACATTGCCTTCGAGAAATAAACATTTTTTTAACAAAAACTGCTGTAAAACTTTTCAAAATCCTTTTAAGATTAAAGTATACCTTTGGTATATCATACTTTCACCTTTTCATTCCAAATTTTGTATTGGTTTTGTATACTATAATATCAAAATAATCTGCTATATTTACAGTTGCTTTCGCAATGCCATTGATTTCCCTCAGGAAAGAGAGAAGATTTTGAGTCAGTCATTACTTAGGTATGTTTAATAGGGAAATTCCATCCATGTTGATCGATAAGAGCTAGGATACCTGTATGTGATTTGTTATGTATGTAGATAAGGGGATACCTGTATGTGATTTGTTATGTATGTATAGATACGGGGATACCTGTATGTGATGTGTTATGTATGTAGATACGGGGATATGTATACCTGTATGTGAATTGTTATGTATGTAGATAAGGGGAGACCTGTATGTGATTTGTTATGTATGTAGATAAGGGGATACCTGTAAATGATTTGTTATGTATGTAGATAAGGGGATACCTGTATGTGTGTTGTTGTGTATTTTGATATTGGGATACCTGTATGTGTGTTATTATGTATACAGTAAAAGAATACCTTAGTGTGTAGTTATGTCACAGTCAAGGATATCACGCAAACATTTATTGGCTTTACAAGGAAAAAAATGCTATATTTACCTTGAAATATTTATTAAAAGGTTTCTTTGCAGGCTTCTTGGTTGATATCTCTGCCGTCAAACAGTATCTTCACCTCTGATGCTCCAGCATCTTCAGCATTCTGTATCAGCTCCTGTACACAGATAAATAAATAAGTCAATCAGCTCAAAAACATCGCAGTTGAAACAGACTGTAGTACACCCCACTATTTGTTTGAATTCTATATTACAGTTATCTGGTAAATAACACAGTTCAATGTCACCCAAAAATACATTATTCACCAACAGTTTGAACAGCTCTCACACACTAAACTTTTTGAAAATAAATTGATTATCTACAAATAAATGCGAAATCTGGCACGAAATACTTTTGTCATATTTATGGAGCTCAAATTCCTTATCTCTTTATCAAGCATTATGTCCTTTTCATTATTATATGTTCTCTGAAAAAACAGGAACTTTTTCGCTTTGATCTTTTCTAAACTTTCAAGGGGTTTATTATGAGAACCTTTGATAAGCACTAAGGTACGTATACTCTGATTTACCTTGAGAATCTGGCCATCGTCAGGGTACTCCGACAAGATGTTCTTTAGCATACGCGTGAGAGGGGGCTGCTCCATACCAGAATACTCTGGTTCAATCTCCCCCTCTGACCCCTCCTCCTCCTCCTCCTCCTCCTCCATCTTCAGATCACTGGGATGGACAACTAATTGCCTCTTTTGTACTGAATCACATCAGCAATTAGGATATTCATCTAAAAAATGGTAAGAAAAACAGGTAGGGTAAAATGTATAAACAAGTGGATATTTAAAACCTAACCAGGCACAACATTTTAAATACCTCTGGTATATCTTGTGCAAACTAAAACAAAATGAAACTTGTCCTCTATGTCATTAAGAATATGCTTTGTACATAATCTATTTGTGCTGTCTCATTATCTCCCTTTATACTTTTTTTCTGGAGTTGTCTCCCTTCCCTTGAACTCTTGACAGGCGGACATTTTTTGATACCGAGGCACCCCACATGTTTCGCAATGATTACAGACAAATTCAACCATCCCCACTGCATCTACCGTGTAGGTTTATTGTGTTAATTGTAGTATGAACAAAAATCAAATACTGAAATGAATAAAGGGCAAGAACTTTTGCAAAAATCATCGAATCAAAATTCTTTTTGTGCAAACACAACAACATATCATGATTATAAAGCCTACCAGGTTTCAAAGAAATCATTGGAAAAATATAGGAGATCTCCGGACAAGCAAAATCAAATACTGAAATAAACAAAGGGCAATAACTTTTGCAAAAAACATAAAATGAAATCTTGGATGTTATGTCACAATGCATCTATTTAAGAATTAGTGTCTGTTGCTAAGCTGAAGTTTGGATAGGATTTCTGTTGTTCTTTATGATACATGTACATGTAACGGAGTTAGTATTTATGATGTCATAGACGTCATGGTAACTATGACGTTATATGATAACAAGGTAAAATGTGATAGTACATAGAACATGTATGTTGCACTTAATAAAGTAGATGCACAGAGACTCAAAGTACCAAATTCAACACAAGATGCAACTTTATTGAAGAAAACGTGGAATTATGGGACTTTTCATTTTCAAAATTACTTCCCTTTGTTTAGTGTTTTAAAGGAAACTTTTGTTACTTGTTTGAGATGAAAAATGATCAAAATATACCTTTCAGGGAATACACGGTAATCTGTCATGTCGTTTTGTTTATCATATCATTTTCTAGACATTCATGGTGGGTTTTTTTTATCAAACTTAAAAATTTAAAACCTTTCCATATCATGTAGCAGACCATAGTAACCGGACCTGGCCATGGATTTTTATACAATGTATAAATTTGTATAAAAACAAATTAAAATAGAATTTTCACTAAAATTGGTATTTGTCATTTTGATGTGAACAGTAAAAGGCTGCATATTTTTCATAATATAAAATTTGTATTTGGTTCAAGATTTCAATTTGGTCAGTCTGTAATCTACTCCAACACAACCTCTAACACATGTGAAGTATGCGAAAAAAATAATGTTGAACGTATGCTGAATTGTGACTGAGTATTTTGGTTAGCACGAAAGTGATGTTTAATTTAAGAGATGTTTTGGGGGAAACAGTCTTATCTATGAGGGTCAATTTTTAGGCTAAAAATCAATTTTCTGCATTTGTTTTATCCATGGTTTTCACAAATTAAGTCCTAAATACGAGTAGAACACCTTTTTACACAATTTTCACTTCTGTATTACAATTGCAATTGTGCTAGTTTATAAATTATTTTTATATATAAATCATCTTTGATTTCCAGGTGTTACGCTCAGTTTCGCTCTCTACACCCCTGGAATATGTCATAGCAAAATTGAAGGCTCAGTATGCGCCACTTTGTGGATGAGGCAAGAAGACAAGTTTGATCCTTTTATATAAATCAAAAGAATCACGCAGTCAAGTAACGGTACAAATTGACTGGCTATGAGGTAGGGCGTCACTCCTTTGTAATCTTCAAATGACAGGTATCAGCCTAGCGATTGGTCAGGTTTTTTTTACCCGAGACCAATCAAACAGCTTTCTTCGTGCCTTCAATTTTGCTATGACATATTTCAGGGGTGAAGATAGCGAAATTGAGCGTAACCCCTGGATATTGAGGATGATATATACACATACATGCATGCAAGTATCTTCAGGCTCAGCAAAAGCACTAGTCCGCTCGTCCTGAGAAGCAGATTTTGCTGACAGACGTGTGACTTTTATTGTCAACTCGTCTGTCAGACGAGTAGATTGTATGTACTTGGGTCTCGATATGTATGATTTAATTCACTTGAGTAAATTATACAATTAGTCACATCTAACTAGAACACTAACAGGTCAGTAAGGGCCCCGTCTTGTGGCGATATATCCCCCATAATCATCTAGAAGCAAGCTGCTCATATAGCTGAGCTTGACGTTTGATATTTGGACTTCAAAAAGAATCGCAAGGAAGCTAAATATACATTTTACATGTAGTATGATGCAAGTCTTGTTTCCTTCCACCTCCATATTTGCTGTGCAAACAGAAACGTAAATACTGGTGCAATACTCATTTGTTAGCTTTGATTTGTTTTATTTCACCTTATTATACTTACTCCATCAAGAGACAGGGTCGAAGTCATAGATCCACTTTGTCTTTGACCTTTGGACCCAAACGTAAATACTGGTGTGACCCTGATCTTTGGTAAGTTGACTTATTCTTTAATTCCGACTAACTTTGCTTCTTAATATCATAACAAAATGTTCATCAGTGAAAAATACAAAACTTGACCTTGACCCTTTGGACCCCGTAACCTGGACCTAAGGTCAGTTGACTCTGTGTTAAGTTATGTACAACATTGCTTCATAATGTCATAACAAAATGTTCATCAGGGAAAAGGTAAAAAAAATTAATCTTCATCTTTGACCCAATGACCTTGACCTTTGTTTAATTCTGATCAACTTTGCTTCATCATGTCATAACAAAATGTTCATCAGTGAAAAGATGCAAAATTTGACCTTGACCTTTGAATCTAATGACCTTGACCTTTGACCTCAATTTTACCTCAGTGTGTCTCTTTGATTTATTCCGAACAT
>NW_018407201.1:43098-43504 GCF_002113885.1 Mizuhopecten yessoensis | reverse complement strand
CTTAATGTTTGATCGGTGTGAGGGAGTGTCATTACCTTCATGTTTAATCAGTATGAGGGAGTGTCATTACCTTCATGTTTGATCAGTATGAGGGAGTGTCATTACCTTAATGTTTGATAAGTGTGAGGGAGTGTAATAGCCTTAATGTTTGATCAGTGTGAGGGAGTGTCATTACCTTAATGTTTGATAAGTGTGAGGGAGTGTAATAGCCTTAATGTTTGATCAGTGTGAGGGACTGTCATTACCTTAATGTTTTATCAGTATAAGCGAGTGTCATTACATTAATGTTTGATCAGTGTGAGGGAGTGTCATTACCTTAATGTTTGATCAGTATGAGGGAGTGTCATGATTTTAATGTTTGATCAGCATGAGGAAGTGTCATGACCTTTATGTTGATGTGAGGACT
>NW_018407201.1:40333-42109 GCF_002113885.1 Mizuhopecten yessoensis | reverse complement strand
CATATGTTTATTGATACTACATGTATACACGCATTAACATCACAATAATGGTTTTGGTCTGTTGTGATGTTGACCATGATTGTCTCATTTTGTCGTAGTGCGACCCGGCTGGGGATCTGACCGTAAAGCATAGATATAACTTTCGTACAACACCTAACACAATGTTTTCATATCAAACATTTTTATTGATAAAATTAATATGACAAGACAATCATTATTCGGGTGATTTCCTTAATGGTGACAGTTTGAACAATACAATACAGATGATATAACTAAATGACAATATCAAAAGGATGATATCTGATAACATCTATGTCTAGACATATCTAATATCAAGTAACAAATCTGTCTTATCAGTCACTCGCCTGCTGCTCATAATAGGTTGTGATTATTGTCTTTCAAGAAAATCAGCGGCCTTATTTGATAAGGCGGCCAACTTGGAAATAACACCAATATTATCCAAAATTTATTAGTATACAGGTATGATCATTTACCTTTATGCCAATTTTGATGCTTCTTCTCAAAAATGTATATACTTATGCACTATCAAGTTGCATTAATATCACTAGTTGTCGACAAATATGATGTAACCCTTGTTAGTGTGAACGTTGGAGGTTGAGGTTCACATGGAACCAATCACCACTAAACTTACACTTGGTATATTTTTTAAAAACCTAATCAAATATCGTGGAGAAGAGAAAATGAAAGGAAGAAAGAATTTTAAGTGTTTGCAGCTAAGGCCATCTAATATCAATCTTGTCACCACTTTACCACAGTGAAACAACACTCAGCTATACGCTAGCTCTTTCTGTTTTACGAATCATAGTTCGCTGGGCTACACTTCTTTATGACATTTGTTTATGCATAAACATATATTAGTTTGTTCCGTATCATTGATGAACGAAATATAAGTAATCTGCTCTCGTTCATATTTCGAATAGGAGGATTCAACTTTTATCTCTGAGTGATGTATGACGTCATGCATTGTCATCTGTCGGCTGTGTGAAATGTGACGCCACGCGTCGTTCTCTACATGTCAGTGGTATGACGTATATGACGTCTTGCGTCATACTCGGTCGGCGGTGTGATGTACCCTGACATTGCTGCATTGTGGGCCTTCTCAAGTTTTTTCTGAAAACATAACCAGATTTTACATTTTACATTGGCAAAATACCTAACCGATATATACAGACGTTGTATAAGTATCGGTTCAACATAAACTAATCGTATTTTCTGAGAAATTGCACTTAAGTCGATATAGATAACCATCTTTTTTGACATCTGTAACCGCTGTTATTCCGGTATGCAAATATTGGACCATTGTTCGATCAAATAACTTGGAAATTGCATCACTCCATCCCATACCCATAAAACAACGCATGACGTTCCGGCGTTTGTTTTCAATATCAAACATGAAATACAACAAATACTATTTACAAACAAGTATGAACAAAATAAGTTAGATTTATAAATTAGATATGGATAAATACAAGTATACAGACCATTGTTTTCTATGGCAGTATCAATATCTACCATATAAGTGTCGTTCCTTACATCGCACTCTCTTGTTAGTGGAAGGAACGACACTTCAATGGCAGTATCAATATCTACCATAGAAATGTCGTTCGTTACACTCGCATTCTCTTGTCAGTGGAAGGAACGACACTTCTATGGTAGATATTGATACTGCCATAGAAGTGTCGTTCCTTACACTCACACTCTCTTGTCAGTGGAAGGAACGACACTTCTATGGCAGTATCAATATCTACCATAGAA
>NW_018407201.1:36935-40151 GCF_002113885.1 Mizuhopecten yessoensis | reverse complement strand
CTACCATAGAAGTGTCGTTCCTTACACTCACACTCTCTTGTCAGTGGAAGGAACGACACTTCTATGGCAGTATCAATATCTACCATAGAAGTGTCGTTCCTTACACTCACACTCTCTTGTCAGTGGAAGGTACGACACTTCTATGGCAGTATCAATATCTACCATAGAAGTGTCGTTCCTTACACTCACACTCTCTTGTCAGTGGAAGGTACGACAATTTTGGATAGAGATTGTGACAACGTTGCTAGTTGGAGTAATTCTGTAAAAGAGCATACACTACCCTATCAATACGAAAGAGTTATCGAAATGGAAGTCAGCATTATCTTTGTGAAAGTACAATCCGGTTGTATTGCTCGTTGGAGTAATTCAAGGGAGATCATTAATTTTATTTTTACGGAAAGACTACACTATGAAACCGTCAAAATATTCTACACTGTCAATGAATTACATCGTCTGAACTAAATAGAAAGGCGTCTAAATACCTTCATAATGTTACAAATTAACAATCTCTAGCTGTAACAGATAATTTATACTCAAACTAGTAGTGGATGTAAACCGTGCCACAATTCCAGCTAAAAGGTTTCGGTCATTTCCGGTGAAGTCAATACGAATTAGTACATCATTACATCTCCAATTCTAAAGTCAAAACGAATTATTACATCGGAAATACTTAAGTCAATAAGAACTATTGCATCTCCAATACTAAAGTCAATACGAATGTATTACATCATTACATCTCCAATACTAAAGTTAGGATGAATTATTAAAACTCCAATACTAAAGTCAATACGAATTATTACATCTCCTATACTACAGTCAATGCGAATTATGACATCTCCAATACTAAAGTAAGGATGAATTATTAAATCTCCAATACTAAAGTCAATACGAATTATTACATCTCCAATACTACAGTCAATGCGAATTATTACATCTCCAATACTACAGTCAATACGAATTATAACATCTCCCATACTATAGTCAATGCGAATTATTACATCTCCAATACTACAGTCAATACGAATTATTACATCTCCAATACTACAGTCAATACGAATTATCACATCTCCAATACTACAGTCAATATGAATTATTACATCTCCAATACTACAGTCAATGCGAATTATTACATCTCCAATACTTAAGTCAATGCGAATTATTGCATCTCCAATACTAAAGTCAATACGAATTATTACATTTGAAATTCTTAAGTCTAAACGAATTAGTACATCTCCAATACTACAGTCAATACGAATTATTACATCTCCAATACTAAAGTCAATACGAATTATTACATTTGAAATTCTTAAGTCTAAACGAATTAGTACATCTCCAATACTACAGTCAATACGAATTATTGCATCTCCAATACTAAAGTCAATACGAATTATTTCATCTCCAATACTACAGTCAATACGAATTCTTACATCTCCAAATCTACAGTCAAAACGAATTATTATATTTACAATACTTAAGTCAATTCGAATTATTACATTTCTAAGACTACACTCAATACGAATTATTACATTTCCATTTCTAAAGTCAATGCGAATTATTATATCTCCAATACTAAAGTCAATTCTAATTATAACATCTCCAATACTTAAATCACGAATTATTGCACTGTTTAATACAATATCAATATAAAATCTGCACTTTCAATATAAAATTTTATATCGCCAATGCGATATTTTACACGATTCGTACGAAAGTTTGTTTACATGTCAATACCATTAATACATTGTATTATAGTTTAAACTATAATACGAAAGTCGTTTTTCAAACGACAATTAACTTAGTCCATCTTAAAGTCTACAGTGTCAATATGAAAGTCTCAACAATTAATATGACTGCAAGCTTACTTACTTTTTATATAGACTATCATCATTTATTGTTAGAGTCATTATCTTTACATTTTGGTCGATAGAGCAGGGATAAGCTGATGATGCAGAATGAACGGTAGGCTAAGGTCAGCATAGAGACTGTACAGTTAACTCTTTCACATCTAGGTAACTTGAGTAGACTCTGCATTACATTCATCTGGATGAGTCCATTATGGTCTACAATGGTGAAAGGGTTAAGATAGGCCAACAGGGACACGGGGAAATAGCACAGGGACTTGAATCGATACAGAGTATTTTTTTAAAATAATATAAATTGTTGTATTTATTTGAATTTCTGTTAGCTTTGCATATATTAGGGGGAAATGGCTAATATTTTATCAAAACTGGGTACTCCTCTGTTTCTAAACATCGCTCCCGAGTCTATGTGCTTAAATGCTTAGTAAAAACTAAGTATCTGTACATGGCCCTGTGTATTTACATTGTAATACGTATTGCTAGTTACCAATGTTGATCTAAGAGGAATTCTAGCTTTGGCATCTACCAGCTTATCGCCATACTTTCTAAGCAAAACGAAAATAGCTCACGAAAAGAAAGCTGAAGTGGCTAAGCGATTTGGACGCTCTAACCTCTTGCGGTTAAGGACGGTTATGGTGACGGCGAACACGATGATGACGGGTACGCCGACAGTAACAGCAATTGCGATTGGCCAATAGGTGTCGTCATCCTCATCACCAATCTGGTGTCTGATCTGGACGATTGAGCCAGCAGGAGATTGCGGGTCTGTCGTCGTCCGGTCAGTGTTTTGAGAGGTATTTACAGATTGTGTAGATTTCTCCACTGTTGTCGTTCTATTGTCTTTGGGTTCTGTAACCGATGTCACTCTGATTGTAACAAATCCTGCCGTAATTCTTGTTTCACCCAGAGATACCTATTCGTTTTTGCTGACCTGCTGTTCTGTTGACTCGCTGACATTTTGAACTGTTGTCTTGTGTCCTTCTGTGATGCCTCCTGTCGTTAACGAGTCGGTACCAGCTTTCATGCCGTTCGTTGAAGTACGTGGTGTCTTTGGCGTAGAAGGTAAGAAGCTGGTTGATGTAACATGAATGTTAGAAGACACCGATGTGATAGCCGTTGATGCGATTCTAGTTACAGTAGATGTGGAATCCGAATTAACAGTTTCACTCAGATTTGATGTTGATGTGTTCTTAGTACTTCCTGTTATATTGACGGCTACCATTGTTGTTGGTTCACCAACCGTTCTATTAGCATTTTTCAGGGTTGTTGGTGTACTGGCCGTACTACCTAACGTCGTGGTGGCCTCTAATGTTATTTCTTCGCCTGTTCTAGTAACAGCTTTCACTGTCGATGGTGT
>NW_018407201.1:29142-33618 GCF_002113885.1 Mizuhopecten yessoensis | reverse complement strand
CGATGTGTCATTGGTGCCTATATTTGGTACATTTTGGCGGGCGATGTGTCATTGATGCATATATTTGGTACATTTTAGGCGGGCGATGTGCCATTGATGCCTATATTTGGTACATTTAGGTGGGCGATGCGTCATTGGTGCCTATATTCGGTACATTTAAGGCGGAGGATGTGTCATTGGTGCCTATATTTGGTACATTTTAGGCGGGCGATGTGTCATTGATGCCTATATTTGGTACATGTAAGGCGGACGATGTGTCATTGGTGCCTATATTTGGTACATTTGAAGATGGCGATGTGTCATTGATGCCTATATTTGGTACATTTAAGGCGGGCGATGTGTCATTGGTGCCTATATTTGGTACATTTTGGCGGGCGATGTGTCATTGATGCATATATTTGGTACATTTTAGGCGGGCGATGTGTCATTGATGCCTATATTTGATACATTTAAGGCTGACGATGGGTCATAGGTGCCTATATTTGGTACTTTTGGCGGGCGATGTGTCATTGGTGCCTATATTTGGTACATTTAAGACGGACGATGTGTCATTTGTGCCTATATTTGGTACATTTAGGTGGGCGATGCGTCATTGGTGCCTATATTCGGTACATTTGAGGCGGACGATGTGTCATTGGTGCCTATATTTGGTCCATTTTAGGCGGGCGATGTGTCATTGGTGCCTATATTTGATACATTTAAGGATGGCGATGTGTCATTGATGCCTATATTTGGTACATTTTAGGCGTGCGATGTGTCATTAGTTTCTACATGTATATTTGGTACATTTTAGGCTAGTGCTATGTCATTGGTGTCTATATTTGGTACATTTTAGGCTAGTGCTGTGTCATTGGTGTCTATATTTGGTACATACTCAGCTGGTGCTATGTCATTGTTGTCTATATTTGGTACATTTTAGGCAAGTGCTGTGTCATTGGTGCTTATATTTGATCAATTTTAGGCGGACGCTGTATCATCCTTTGCAATATGGGATACATTTTGCTCAAGTTTCATCGTTTTTGAGTCTAAATTAATTTGTTAATACTTTGATATCTATTCCCATCTCTTAATCATCACTTCTGGGTAGTGGTTTTTAAATCGAATCATTCTAGTATGTCAACATATCCCTCACAAGAGATTGTTTTGCTGTCTAGTAGAACAATGGCACTTGCCTGCCAAAAAACTGCTGAAATATGGTGATGTCAGTACCAATTCTAGCATTTCGTGGATCTAGAGGTGATTCGTGTTCCTACGTCCAACTGCATCACCAATAAGTGCATTAATAGAGACAGAATATCACGTGGAATGAATCGCTCATGCTTTAATCCTGTCGGTGAAAATAGTTAACGCCAGATCTTTGAACTTATTGACATGATGTCCAAGCCCTTAGTGGCCCAAATGTGTCTGTTAGTGACCTGTAAGCGATTTAACAAAAGGAACCTATGTAGTCTCTCTCACTTAAAATGCGGATTATTTGTTGGGAAAAGAAATGTCTTTTTTTGTATACCTATGGAGCGACAGCTCACAAGCACGTGATAATGCAACGTAGCATTATCACAACTAAGTTTTGTCATAAATTTTGTGACACATGTGCATTGTATATTTGGTTATTACATGTTTTACGATACGTAATTGGAATAGAAAATAATAAATAATTCTTTTGTGAGATTTACTGGAATGCTCAACTCTCTAATTTAAGTGCTCGGCAAAACCTTGTGCTTAACTTAAAAATCTTATGCTGGGTTTGCGATTTTCTGTATATATATATATAACACAGGGGTTATGTATTCTCTTAGGCTATCAAAGGTCTAAGTTTCTTAGGATTGCATCAGGTAAGGCGATGTAGCCGGAGTTGGGTTTTCTTACCCAAATAAACCGGCTCAAACTAGATGAGTGGATATCAACGTATTTTTATAAACACCTTAATATTCGTTGTGGTGGTTCAGTTGCCACAACACCAGGCCCCTCTTTTAAGAACGTGACATTACTTAGGTTTGAGCTAGATTTGCATCACGTGATTGTTGATGAAGCGGAAGACGCTTACCCTTCTGGAACGCTTGGTCCGATTTTTCCCTGTATTTGTCCAAATGTTTCCATGTTAATTAATTTTTTATTTATGTCTTAAATCTTTTTCTATCAAGTTCCAAATCCAATTTTATCAACACTTCGGTATTCTTTTGATGTTTTTTGATATATGTTTTCTTCGTAACACTCTTTCATTACTATTGAATAACATTAAACCCGAAATTGAAAAGAAAACAATAATTCTATGATTAAACAACACAAACACTTTATTTGAAATTTCAAAGGAAAATTAGTTTTGTTCAAATCATAAATGGCATTTTAAGAGAGAAAAAAAGGATGAAGTATGTTTCATATGAAAGTATTTATGCATAATCAAATAAATGTTACAATATTTGAAAATAGTTGCACTAATGTTTCAGCATTTTTATGTATATTTATATTAATGCTACAGTGTAGAAGTATAACTGTACTAATGCTTCAACATTTGTGTAAATATATTTTCAAATATGCTTCAGCCTTAATGTATAATTAAACTTGTATTCTAGTATTTGTTCTTCAATAACGAAACTAGCGTTACATTATTTGTAATTTCATTATTTGTTAATTACTCATCACAACAATACTGCATTATATTACTGTGGCAGTATTTGTGTATATCATTATAAAAAAATGTTATTGTTTTTCTCGATGTATTTAAACGAAAAGTATCCTTTTTGACACATTATATCAAATTATAATATTTTGGTAACTACTGGGATGTCTTAAGCAAAAATATTAACATTTCTTTAAACGAACGAAGTCATATTGTTATAATGAATTAACATTATCTCTGAATCAGTTCTTTAAACCAACCAATATAGTTCACCAATAATTATATCATAATCTAAAACAATGAAGAAATAGCGAGTACTTCTTGCCTCAACTTAATAATAAAAAGATATCATTGAACCATACGTGGTATAAACAAACAAATCAATCAAAATATGCAGCAATCATTTGACATTTGTATATGTACTGGTTAACTTATCTAGCTTGAAGACCAATTCCGAAGTTAATAAATCCCTTTTTTGGACATAAGTGTTACAATGCACTAAATAAAATGTATTAGCCAAAGCATTCTACACAGCGGTAACACCAGTTGATCCGAGAGCAGATTGGAATCACTACCATAAGGTCTGAAGATTGTTTTGTCTAAATGACTTGAAAATAATGAATTAAAGAAGCAGAAATAACACTTAAAATCTAAATTTACAAACATTTAGAGAATTCTATATTTTATTTTATTTTAAATATCATCATAATGTGTTTTTGATAAATCCATTGTCGCCGCCTAAAAGTCCTTTTCTAGAGAAGTACATATTGGTTTGGTTCCCAGTGTTAGAATTTGTGTATGTAAATAAACATAGTGGTAGATCGAATGTTTAGGAGAGATAATATATTCATCAAAAACATTTAAAACCGGTTTCTTGTTTAAGACCTAACCTCTGCGGGACAATTTTTCCCGAACTCTAAAAACTGACTCTGGCTTCACGTTGATAACTCCATCTTGCACTTGTCACTATGATCAAGCGGCTCGTCGACAAATCCTTCAGTGATTCCCAAGACTGACACTGGGTTCAAAATTGTACCCATCCTTCGGCTGCATTCTTCCCCAAACCCACCTAGTCCCAACCTCCTTTAGCCCCTCTCACACCAACTCCCTATGCTAACACTGACCAGCGTTAAACGACCTTGTCTAGGTAACTAAACTCACGTACTGTACAAGTAGCTATGGTTTTCAGTTCTTGGACTCTTTTTACCTTAGACCCTGTTTTCTTTATATCATTGCCCACAAAAACAGAACACTCTTTAAGCCGATCAGCTTGCTGAATCAGTGTTATGCACTCACAAACTAATATGCTATTATTNTGGATCACAACACACACACCTGTGGCAAAACTAAGGCTAAGCCTAACGAGTCCCTGTGGACAGAGACCCCGAACTCGTGCTTATATTTATGCTATAAGTATGTAACAGAAGGCAACCTTAATCATGTGTATACAATTAAAATCTGCCACAAGTATAATGACTGTATTGCAATAATGGATATTGATTTATAATTGCATCCAGTATTAGGTCAGGAGACGGATATTTGTGGCGGATGTCCCTGGGTATACCCTTTCTTTAAATGAAATATGTTTAACCAATAGTCCTTGGGTGGTCAAGTGGCGCAGTGGATAACACAATCGCCTTTCACCAAGGTGGCTTGTGTTCAATTCCTTGATTCCTGGGTTTTCACCGGGTCCTCCAGTTTCCTTCCACATTAAGACACCCCCACCCCACGCGATAACACTCGAGCCGACAAGAGGGATTTATAAAATTTGAATAACTTGTGTCATAATTGTTGTCAAAATCAATAAAGTATACCCCGGTAATAGTTTGTCCTTGGGTGATAATTCTTGGCCAGTATAA
>NW_018407201.1:25142-25692 GCF_002113885.1 Mizuhopecten yessoensis | reverse complement strand
ACCTGAGTAAAAAATTATCAACGGCAGAGCTCCGACGAGAAAGCAGTTGGAAAAATTAACCGTAGCAATACCGATGTAGCACCAGCGTTCCTGTTGTTCTACCGTTTGTCCTACCGATGTAAGAGCCGATGTTCTACCGAATACCACTTTTCTGTCACCTTAGTGTTACCGATGCGCCGCCGATGTTATACCTTGGCATCAGTACCACTTCGGCGGTATACGGTGTCACATCGGTACCAGTACGGTACACATTGAGGCCACCGGAGAGCCACCGATCCATTACGGGGCGCGATCGCTGTTCTATCAACATTAACGAACCCATACCGGAGTACTGCTGCTATGTACTGCCGTTGTAGTCCCGGCCGTTGCTCGCTCCGGCAGCGCAACGGCGGAATCTGCCGTCGCCTGTCGTAGCTTAGTTGTTCGCCTATGTTCTGACGATGTACTAACGTTCTTCGCGATGTGATACCGTTGTGCTGCCGTAATAGTACCGATCCCTGAAAATCGCCAAATTTGTTCTCCAGTATAGCTTTGGCGACCCAAATCGATT
>NW_018407201.1:23628-24301 GCF_002113885.1 Mizuhopecten yessoensis | reverse complement strand
ATAACTTTTTTTTTTACTTCTTTTTACAGGTAATGGTGATGACTTTAAATAAAAGAAATAAACAAAATGTCAATGCGAAGGCATCGGCCGCAGCCAGTTTTTTTGCAACTCAGTTGAATCTTTCAGAGACTTCAGAAAAATCTGCAATCGCATTTTCTGTCTTACTTTGGATAAAAGAATTTATATTGGAAGTATATTATTTCAACTAAAATAGGGATGTTTAAAATGAATGCATTAAAACAATCAAACAACAGTTATAAGTATTTAACGTGCGTTAATCATTGCACAAGAAAAATCAATTCGTGATATTTTATGCAAAGCAAGAAGGTATTCAGACAACCGGGTGCTGTGTCATGAAAAGTTGCCTATGTTTGGTACATTTTAGACGGTGTCTAATGTGTCATAAGTGCCTATATTCGGTACATTTTAGGCGGGTGATGTGTCATTGATGCCCATTTTTGGTACATTATAGGCGGGCGAAGTGTCATTGATGCCGTTATTTGGTACATTTTAGACTGGTAATGTGTCATTGATGCTTTTATTTGGTACATTTTAGACTGGTGATGTGTCATTTATGCCTTAATTTGGTACATTTTAGGCGGCCGATGTGTCATTGATGCCGTTATTTGGTATGTTTTAGGCGGGCGATGTGTCATTGATGCCATTTTTTAGC
>NW_018407201.1:21769-22158 GCF_002113885.1 Mizuhopecten yessoensis | reverse complement strand
TGATGCCTATATTCGTTACATGCCTATATTCAATACATTTTAGGCAGGCGATGTGTCATTGATGCCTATATTCGGTACATTTTAGGCTGGCCATTTGTCATTGATACCTATATTCGGTACATTTTAGGCTGGCGATTTGTCATTGATACCGTTATTTGGTACATTTTAGGCGGCCGATGTGTCATTGATGCCTATATTTGGTACATTTTAGGCGGGCGATGTGTCATTGATGCCTTTATTCGGTACATTTTTTGGGGCGATGTGTCATTGATGCCTTTATATGGTACATTTTAGGCGGCCGATGTGTCATTGACGCCGTTATAGTACATTTTAGGCGGCCGATTTGTCATTGGTGCCTTTATTTGGTACATTATAGGCGGCGGGCGATA
>NW_018407201.1:12539-13254 GCF_002113885.1 Mizuhopecten yessoensis | reverse complement strand
TCTGCTCATAAGAATTGTGTGGAAATATACGTTTATTGCAGCCATCCGTTCCAAGTTTGTATCTCTGTTTCTATATATTTACATAAACATTAAAAAACAGTCCTTCAACGCAAAATCTATGACACTATCCAAAATGAAACATTACTGCAAACAGCATAACAAAGCACATTGTGTATCATAAATGAAAGTATTTTTGGAAAAAAATAGAAGGAGAGAAAACAAATTAAGGTGATAAGTGAATACTATCAATTAAATGTACACATATTATCACTACATGACATCTTATTGAAATAATACGACAGCTTCAATGGTACTGAAAAGTAATCTTATTGACATAAAGTATACTTTACATTCGATGATAAAACAAATCAAAACATTTTCCAAGTACAAAGTATATACAAACAAATATCACAGCAGCCTCAAAGGCACTATATTATAATCATATTTGCACCGAGTATCATTTCAATATCTACACTTACATTGTACATACAGTAATACCACCAATCAGATTCAGTGGCACTTAATAGTAATCTTTTTCTTTTTTTTGCATAAAGTTTAATTTCAAAGTTACATCTACATCCGATAATAACACTTAATCAAAAATATATCCAGGTACAAAATTTACAGTAAATATATAATTATCACGGCAGCTGCAAAGCAACTAAATAATCCTTTTTGTACTAAGTATCAATTCAATATCTACATCAGTGACACA
>NW_018407201.1:5797-10039 GCF_002113885.1 Mizuhopecten yessoensis | reverse complement strand
AAGGTTCATGTAAAATATGGCCGTAACTGATTTGCTATTACACTAGCATGAATTTGAAAACCTCCATTTAATACATTGATTTATATTTTTAAATCATACTATCTGTATTTCTCGTACAAATAACATTACTGGAAAAGCGTTAATATGACACAGGTCCGAGTGCGTTCTAATAGTCTTTATATAGAGGGATATGTATCAGAGATGTTATACCCTTAAAGAGATATGCACATCCGATAAATTGCTAATGTTTCATTGAACACAATGCAATGTGCCAGGTAAATGTAAATCCTTATGTGCTAAAATTCAATAAAATATGAAGTAAGGAAAATTGTTATGTAGACAGCATCTAGGTTAATTTCTACATATTCCTAAATATATAATCCGTATCAATTTTATTTGCTAATTTTAATTCGTAACTGCGAAAAAAACTTCAAGCCCGCATACATAAACAGCTCAATGGTATTTTTGAGTTACTAGAGGTATTGTTTTCCAAGACTATTTAAATGCATTCGAGTCGGAATAAATCAATGCTGCAGTTGTTGTATCATCCTCAACGCACATGCACTACAATATTTTCTGCGGATTCTCAAAAATCTGTTTGAAACAGTTGGATTACACCAAACAATAACGTTTGGTAAGTTTGTTTAGTATTTCAAGGGGAACATTAAGTTGAACATTCTGGCTGACAAAAGGGAACACACCATTACACATTATGGTTAACAGGCATGCTGAGTAACTTTTCAAACCGCAGTGCTGTTGTCTATAGTTATTCAAATGACCTTGCAAGTATTGTGGTGAAAGAACAGATAATGCCATCAAGGTCACAGAATAAATAAATATGACCTTACCTGGTGGCTCATGTAACATATCCAATTGTATGCTTGAACTTCCTCTGTTGATTTCATGAAGTGCTCGGCTGCAGCGAGGTCCAATTCTGCCTGTTTGAACCATTTCCTCTGTTGCACTGGGTTAGAAACAGGATCACTGTCGTGATAATACGATCCACGGTAGCCCCCCCTCGATGACTCTTGATAGCGTTCTCTTTCTCTTGAACAATGCCGATCGACGTCATCATAGAACTGTCTGTTTGGGGTAGGACGAGACTGAGAATAATCAGAAGCATCCACATCATCATCAACGCTAACAGGATCACCATTAGTAAGTCTGTCCCAAACTAGCATGATATACTGAAACACGTCTGTAGCTTGTTCCTCATTGCCAATGTTCTTGTCCGGATGCCATTGCCTCAGGTATCTCTTAAAGATTGCCTTCTTTTCCCTATCGGGTAAGGTCCATATCGTCAACAGCTTCCTTCTGACCTCTTTGAAGATGACTTGACGAGGTAATGTGTTAGTAGAACTGTTGTTAGCTACGTCAACTGCTTGGACAAGTTCTCGTGAATCTGTCTTTTTGCGGAGAATTTTGTAGATATCATACGCAGATGTGATAAGAAATCTGCCCTCTCCAACATAGACTTCATACTTGGACAGTTCAGTTAACAACTTACCCTCTATAACACAACTAATCAGCTTCACTATCTTTGCATATATATACAAGTCGCTTTCTTCCCTTGAATATATTACCTCTTCGGAATCCTTTGCCTCTTCATCGTGTAGCTTTAGAGCGACATACTCATCTTGGTTAAAGGTAAATGTAGTGTTGTCCAACATGTGATACCACTTCTCATGAACATAAGTGCCACAAACTGGGAGAAAACTGTCCAAAAGTGACTCACTTATGTGATAATCTAGGTAATTTTCTTGATCCAAAATGGAAGAAATTTTTTCCGGGTGATCCATTTTTATGAGAATTTTTAGTATTACCGATTCATGTCTGAAACAATCAATGTTTGTGGAATTCCAAATCNTATATTTAATAGCCAATCGACCTTTTCCATTTCCTCCGAAACTTTCGTGTAAAAGTTCCATTTGAGTTCCTGCTGGTCGTTGTTCTCCGTGTTAACATGACTGAAAATATCTTTACTGCATCCTACAACTTCCTCTTTGTAAACATATTCAACTTGTAAGTCTTTTACCTCCAACACTTTGATTTTCTGTAGGCCAGACACCACATGACTTTCATTGACTTTTCCAGTTCTTGTCAAAGATTTTTCAAATCTGTCATGATGTGAAATTCGTAAGAGTCCCTCAACAAACTCAGGCCTTTGAATGAACTCTTGTAACTGATTTGTAAGACGTCCCTGCGTAACTTCCAAAGTTGATACATCTATCCTCTCTCCAACCATTTTAGTCAAAATAAGCGGTCTGTATTTGGCAGGTAATTTTTCTATATCACAGTAATTAAAATCCAGCTTCAGAGATTGGAAACCTACAAAGTAAGGTAAGCCTGCTTTGTTCCCTATTGCTTCATAGAAAAGCTTGTTGTTTGAGTAAATCATTTTGGTGGAATCCCTTAGTTTGTAGTCTTTGGTTGGAAGATACAGGATTGGTACCTGCAAACATGCATCATTATTGTCTGTCGTACACTTCAAATGTGAAAACAGTCCACGAATAGCTTCCAATACAGAGTGTCGCTCGTTAGGATGCAGTTCTTGGTCACTCACATCCTGAGTAATTCGCTCCAACACTCTAGCATACGTTGCACATGTAGGTGTCTTTTCTGTACCAAGCTTTTCAAATAGTTCAAAGTTTGCACCAAAATACCTTGGAGCTGAGTACAGATATGGTTTGAGTTCTTGTCTTTCTTCTAAATGAATAACAAGAACTCCACATGTCACAAATATTTTTTCAGAAGGCAGATACACAATAGGTTTCTGACGAAGACGATTACAAAGCGAGTCCTGCTTAGCTCCATGTTTCCATAAATATTGATAAATGTCGGACATAAGACTTTTCAAGTATTCATCCTCGTTTTTCCAGACCTTCGTTTCGCATTTTTCTTTTAATACATCACATATATTTTGTGTGTGCAAGATGACTTTTTCCAACGGTGGCTTTTCCAAGCACACCTGAAGTTGTCCTGCCACCGCGTCTGTTTTTTTCCTATTAAATCCTATGAATGGATTAGCCATTTTTGGCAAGATGTTGCAACTACTCCAGACATATTTGGTGTACCAGTCAGGAACAGCTCCTTCAAATGCCATCAATTGTCTAGCTTCATATTGTGGGTATATGTTTTCTTGTGTCCAGGATATTTTTGATGGTACGATGAACTTAATCGTCCGAATTCTTGAAAGCAAGCTACTATCAACCAAATTTTCAATTTTCCAGATGTAATCCAGCAAAAGTTCAGACTTTTCCAACACCGTATCTGTGATTTTGTGTCTTCCTTCTGCTTCAATCCGATGAGCAACTTGGATTATCAAATCATTTGATGCTTGCTTGACCATGCCGATGAGTTCCATAAACGACTTCCATTTATATTCAGCATATGGTGCCACTGGAAATATATTGCACATTGCCCGAAGGAGGGGGACGTGAGGACTATATACTTCAGAAGCTCGTTTTAATCCTTCTTTTTCTGTTTCAAAAATGCTCAATTCCTTTAGAGAAGCAATTAATTTATGTGGGCAGGAAGCACCAGGACATTTCCCTCAATCTCAAGAGATACAAGCTCTCCGTAGACTGTACAATGCAGTGGAAGTGACTTTATTTTTTTCCTCCAGTCATCAAGCTTTTGAACATCCCCGATATGATCCACAAAATACTCCAAAATAGCATCACAGTTCGTCTTTGAGAGACTTTGAAACCTTGACTCGTAGCGGTGTAGGTAGAGACAGTTTAACACCAGAACTGGCTTTCTGTGATTTGGTATCAGTGATAACAAAAGAGGGGACTGTAATAAATCTGTGTCAAAAACAGGAAGTGCAAGTTTTCCTAGTGCATCCTTCAAGTTACCTGTAAACGATTCTAAATTCAATACTTTGTCAACATTTGACAACGATGACAGTACTTTCCTTTTTGTTTGACAGTTATTTATCGTTTCCAAGAGTGTACAAGGTACCAAATTCCAGTGAGCTACAACCATCAGATCCTGAGGAATGGTCTGAACGCCTTCACTGTCGTCCGGAAAAGTTTCATCTGCTTCATCTTTTCCCTTCCATTTCTTCAGCTGTTCCGCAAAAAAAATCCACACATCGCAGATCCATGATGAGTGGGGAATGCGTTTGTTATCAGGCAGGAAAGTAACCATTTCCTTTGGATTCCTAAAAATTTCTGGTGACAAACTTTCTGCTAAGTAGTTGGCAAATGAAGGAATATCAAAAGATTTAAATACTTTTTT
>NW_018407201.1:4611-5191 GCF_002113885.1 Mizuhopecten yessoensis | reverse complement strand
TGTGAAATATTGTGTTTGACGAATCGAGTAGCCTGAGTCCAATATATTTCATTATCACCTGTAAAAGCTTTCGATCATCCCCAGTCAGTTGTATAAAACTTTTCCCTTTGTGGTTTATCAAGGTGTTGAAGACAGCAGGAAATTGTTCTTCTGTCTGTTTCAAAGGCACAAACACAAGTTGATGAGCATTGGTTCTACTTTCAAGCGGTTTATACAGGTAGAACAATTCATGATGACCATTGTAAATCTGGTTCAGAACTTCTTTTGCCAGAAGCCTCCAGTTGTCATCTTTTGCTTCTTTATATACTGGAAACATATTATCCAACTGTTGAGTCTTTCTGACAAGACCAGACTCTCCAACGTCTGTCAGAACCATCTGCTTCAACATCTGCATGCCCGTGATATACGCAGAAGGAATGACCCGACTTAGCAGTAGTTTATTCCACTCCCACTTGTAAGTTCGTCGTTCTTCATTCCATAAACTACTTCTTGTCTCCCCACCAAGGGCGAAATGACCGTTTACATGGGCTGGCAGACCAGTGTCTACTGGTAGTGGCAGGAAACAAAATGCTTTGCCTCT
>NW_018407201.1:0-454 GCF_002113885.1 Mizuhopecten yessoensis | reverse complement strand
GGAAACAGAACATCCAGGTGTGCAACAGATTTGGGATCCTGTTTGAATTTCGTCAGTATTTGAACGGTAATGTTCAAGTCTTTGCCCACATCATTCCTAAAACCAGATGTTTGTCCATCATGCTTATCTTTGATTTTTCTCTGTACAATACAAAGAACGTCGACGGTCTGCTTGTCATGACAGCCAATAGCCTCAAAGAATTGTTTGATAGATAGAAACTCTCTTGGTAGACAGTACATGTAGGGCTCTAAGGGGATGTCTCCGGGATTGTGAGAAGTGTAAACATCGGTTACCTCTACAAACGTTTCCCCTGTCCAAACCAAACGCTCTCTTGAAAAGAAATCTTGTATCTGCCTTTCTATATCTGCGCTGGTCGAAATAGCTTCTGCTAGGAAGTTGTATACTTCACTGATACATGGTAGCAAGTCAGGTTTGTACTTAACCTCGTAATTTC
>NW_018407200.1:483464-487543 GCF_002113885.1 Mizuhopecten yessoensis | reverse complement strand
CATTGTAAGACTGATTACACTAGAGCATATCGCTGTCCCGTCATTTTAGGACTGAGTACACTACAGCATATCGATGTCTCGTCAATGTAGGACTGATTACACTACATCATATCGATGTATCGCCATTGTAGGACTGATTACACTACAGCATATCGCTGTCCTGTCATTGTAGAACTGATTACACTACAGCATATCGATATCTCGTCATTGTAGGACTGATTGTACTATGTAGGACTGATTACACTACAGCATATCGATGTCTCGTCATTGTAAGACTGATTACACTAGAGCATATCGCTGTCCCGTCATTTTAGGACTGAGTACACTACAGCGTATCGATGTCTCGTCAATGTAGGACTGATTACACTACATGTCTCGTCATTGTACGACTGATTACATTCTACATCATATCGATGTATCGCCATTGTAGGACTGATTACCCTACAGCATATCGCTGTCCTGTCATTGTAGAAGTGATTACACTACAGCATATCGATATCTCGTCCTTGTAGGACTGATTGTACTACAGCATACCTATGTCTCGTCATTGTAAGACTGATTGTACAACAGCATATCGATGTCTCGTCATTGTAGGACTGATTACACTACATCGTATCGATGTATCGCCATTGATCATATCGAGGTCTCATCATTGTAGGACAGATTGTACTACATCATATCTATTATAGCCAGTGTAGGACTTATTACACTACATCGTATCGATGTATCGCCCTTGTAGAACTTATTACACATATCGAGGTCTCGTCATTGTAGGACTGAGTGTACTACATCATATCGCTGTCTCGTCATTGTAGGGCTGATTACACTACAGAATATCGAGGTCTCATCATTATAGGACTGATTGTACTACATCATATCTATGTCTCGCCCTTGTAGGACTGATTAAACTACAGCATATCGATGTCTCGTGATTCTAGGACTGATTACACTACATCATATCGATGTATCGCCATTGTAGAACTTATTACACTACATCATATCGATGTATCGCCATTGTAGGACTTATTACACTGCAGCATATATATGTCTCGTCATTATAGGACTGATTACACTACAGCATATCGAGGTCTCATCATTGTAGGACTGATTGTACTCCATCATATCGCTGTCTAGTCATTGTCGGAATGATTACACTACAGCATAGCGATGTCTCGTCATTGTAGGACTGATTGTACTCCATCATATCGCTGTCTAGTCATTGTCGGAATGATTACACTACAGCATAGCGATGTCTCGTCATTGTAGGACTGATTGCACTACATCATATCGAGGTCTCGTCATTGTAGGACTGATTACACTACATCATATCGATGTATCGCCATTGTAGAACTCATTACACTACATCATATCGATGTATCGCCATTGTAGAACTTATTACACATATCGAGGTCTCGTCATTGTAGGACTGATTACACTACATCATATCGAGGTCTCATCATTGTAGGACTGATTGTACAACATCATATCGAGGTCTCGTCATTGTAGGACTTATTACACTACATCATATTTATGTCTCGTCATTTTAAGACTGATTACACTAGAGCATATCGCTGTCCCGTCATTGTAGGACTGAGTACACTACAGCATATCGATGTCTCGTCATTGTAGGACTTATTACAATACAGCATATCGAGGTCTCATCATTATAGGACTGATTACACTACAGCATATCGATATCTCGTCATTGTAGGACTGATTGTACTACATCATATCGCTGTCTAGCTATTGTCGGAATGATTACACTACAGCATATCGATATCTCGTCATTGTAGGACTGATTGTACTACAGCATATCGCTGTTTCGTCATTGTAAGACTGATTGTACTACAGCATATCTATGTCTCGTCATTGTAGGACTGATTACACTACATCATAACGATGTATCGCCATTGTAAGACTGATTACACTAGAGCATATCGCTGTCTTGTCATTGTAGGACTGATTAAACTACAGCATATCGATATCTCGTCATTGTTGGACTGCTTACACTACAGCATATCGATGTCTCGTCATTGTATGACTGATTGTACGACAGCATATCGATGTCTCCTCATTGTAGGGCTGATTGTACTACAGCATATCGATGTCTCGTCATTGTATGACTGATTACACTACAGCATATCGCTGTCTTGTCACTGTAGGACTGATTAAACTACAGCATATCGATATCTAGTCATTGTTGGACTGCTTACACTACAGCATATCGATGTCTCTACAGCATATCGATGTCTCGTCATCGTATGACTGATTGTACGACAGCATATAGATGTCTCCTCATTGTAGGGCTGATTGTACTACAGCATTTCGATGGCTCGTCATTGTACGACTTAATACACTACATCATATCTATGTCTCGTCATTGTAGTACTGATTACACTACAGCACATCGATATCTCGTCATTGTAGGACTGATTACACTACAACATATCGATGTCTCGTCATTGTACGACTTATTACACTACATCATATCGATGTCTCGTCATTGTACGACTTATTCCCCTACATCATATCTATGGCTCGTCATTGTAGGACTGATTACACTACAACATATCGATATCTCGTCATTGTAGGACTGATTACACTCGATGTCTCGTCATTGTTGGACTGATTACACTACATCATATCGATGCATCGCCATTGTAAGACTGATTACACTAGAGCATATCGCTGTCTTGTCATTGGAGGACTGATTAAACTACAGCATATCGATATCTAGTCATTGTTGGACTGCTTACACTACAGCATATCGATGTCTCTACAGCATATCGATGTCTCGTCATTGTAGGGCTGATTCCAATACAGCATATCGCTGTCTTGTCATTGTACGACTGATTGTTCTACATCATATCGCTGTCTCGTCATTGTACGACTGATTGTACTACATCATATCGCTGTCTTGCATTGTAGGACTGATTGTACTACAGCATATCGATGTCTCGTCATTGAAGGGCTGATTACACTACATCATATCGCTGTCTCGTCATTGTAAGACTGATTGTACTACAGCATATCTATGTCTCGTCCTTGTAGGACTGATTACACTACAGCATATCTATGTCTCATCATTGTAGGACTGATTACACTACAGCATATCGATGTCTCGTCATTGTAGGACATCTTACACTACATCACTGATTACACTACAGCATATCTATGTCTCATCATTGTATCATATCGAGGTCTCATCATTGTAGGACTGATTGTACTACATCATATCGATGTCTCGTCATTGTACGACTGATTACACTACAGCATATCGAGGTCTCGTTACTGTAGGACTGATTGTACTACAGTATATCTATGTCTCGTCATTGTAGGACTGATTACACTACATCATATCGAGTAGGACTGATTGTACTACAGCATATCGATGTCTCGTCATTGTAGGACTGATTACACTACAGCATATCTATGTCTCGTCAATGTAGGACTGATTACACTAAAGCATATCGATGTCTCGTCATTGTACGACTGATTACATTACAGCATATATTACACTACATCATATCGATGTTTCGTCATTGTTGGCCTGATTACACTACATCATATCGAGGTGTTATCATTGTAGGCCTGATTGTACTACATCATATCGATGTCTCGTCATTGTAAGGCTGATTATACTACAGCAATTGTCGGAATGATTACACTACAGCATATCTATGTCTCGTCAATGTAGGACTGATTACACTACAGCATATTGATGTCTCGTCATTGTAGGACTTATTACACTACATCATATCGATGTTTCGTCATTGTTGGACTGATTACACTACATCATATCGAGGTGTTNATTGTACTACATCATATCGATGTCTCGTCATTGTAAGACTGATTATACTACAGCATATCGAGGTCTCGTTATTGTAGGACTGATTGTACTACATCATATATATGTCTCGTCATTGTAGGACTGATTACACTAAATCATATCGCTGTCTCGTCATTGTAAGACTGATTGTACTACAGCATATCTATGTCTCGTCATTGTAGGACTGATTACACTCCAGCATATCGATGTCTCGTCATTGTAGAACTGATTAAACTACAGCATATCGATA
>NW_018407200.1:467010-480192 GCF_002113885.1 Mizuhopecten yessoensis | reverse complement strand
ACTACATCATATCGATGTCTCGTCTTTGTAGGACTGATTGTACTAAAGCATATCGATGTCTCGTCATTGTAGGAATGATTACGCTACAACATATCGATGTCTCGTCATTGTAGGACTTATTACACTACAGCATATCGATGTCCCGTCATTGTAGGACTGATTACACTACATAATATCGCTGTCTCATCATTGGAGGACTGATTACTCTACAGGATATCGATGTCTCGTCATTGCAGGACTGATAACACTACAGCATATCGATGTCTCGTCATTATAGGACTGATTACACTACATCATATCGATGTCTCGTCATTGTAGGATTGATTACACTACATCATATCGAGGTCTCATCATTGTAGGACTGATTGTACTACATCATATCGATGTCTCGGCATTGTAGGACTGATTACACTACAATATATCGATGTCTCGTCATTGTAGGGCTGATTACACTACAGTATATCGCTGTCTCATCATTGTAGGACTGATTGTACTACAGCATATCTATGTCTCGTTATTGTAGGACTGATTACACTACAGCATATCTATGTCTCGTCATTGTAGGACTGAATACACTGCAGCATATCGATGTCTCGTCATCGTAAGACTGATTACACTACATCATATCGATGTCTCGTCATTGGAGGACTGATTGTACTACATCATATCTATGTCTCGTTATTGTAGGACTGATTGCACTACAGCATATCTATGTCTCGTCATTTTAGGACTGATTACACTACAGCATATATATGTCTCGTCATTGTAGGACTGATTACACTACCGTATCTATGTCTCGTCATTGTAGGACTGAATACACTGCAGCATATCGATGTCTCGTCATCGTAAGACTGATTACACTACATCATATCGAGGTCTCCTCATTGTAGGACTGATTGTACTACAGCATATCGATGTCTCGTCATTGTAGGACTGATTGTACTACATCATATCTATGTCTCGTCATTGTAGGACTGATTACACTGCAGCATATCGATGTCTCGTCATTGTAAGACTGATTACACTACATCATATCGAGGTCTCGTCATTGTAGGACTGATTGTACTACATCGTATCTATGTCTCGTCATTGTAGGACTGATTACACTTGATCATATCGATGTCTCGTCATTGTAGTCAAAGTAACACTACAGCACATCGCTGTCTCGTCATTGTAGGACAGATAACACTACATCATATCGATGTCTCGTCATTGTAAGACTGATTGCACTACTGCATATCGATGTGTCGTCAATGTAGGACTGACTGTACTACATCATATCCAGGTCTCGTCATTGTAAGACTGATTGTACTACAGCATATCGATGTCACGTCATTGTAGGACTGATTACACTACAGCATATCGCTGTCTCGTCATTGTAGGGCTGATTACACTACATCATATCGATGTCTCGTCATTGTAAGACTGATTACACTACATCATATCGAGGTTTCATCATTGTAGGACTGATTACACTACATCATATCGATGTCTCGTCTTTGTAGGACTGATTGTACTACAGCATATCGATGTCTCGTCATTGTAGGACTGATTACGCTACAACATATCGATGTCTCGTCATTGTAGGACTTATTACACTACAGCATATCGATGTCCCTTCATTGTAGGACTGATTACACTACATCATATCGCTGTCTCATCATTGGAGGACTGATTACTCTACAGGATATCGATGTCTCGTCATTGCAGGACTGATAACACTACAGCATATCGATGTCTCGTCATTATAGGACTGATTACACTACATCATATCGATGTCTCGTCATTGTAGGATTGATTACACTACATCATATCGAGGTCTCATCATTGTAGGACTGATTGTACTACATCATATCGATGTCTAGGCATTGTAGGACTGATTACACTACAACATATCGATGTCTCGTCATTGTAGGGCTGATTACACTACAGTATATCGTTGTCTCATCATTGTAGGACTGATTGTACTACAGCATATCTATGTCTCCTCATTGTAGGACTGATTACACTACAGCATATCTATGTCTCGTCATTGTAGGACTGATTACACTACAGCATATCGATGTCTCGTCATTGTACGACTGATTACACTACAGCATATCGAGGTCTCGTTATTGTAGGACTGATTGTACTACATCATATATATGTCTCGTCAGTGTAGGACTGATTACACTTATCATATATATGTCTCGTCATTGCAGGACTGATTACACTACAGCATATCGAGGTTTCGTTATTGTAGGACTGATTGTACTACATCATATATATGTCTCGTCATTGTAGGACTGATTACACTTATCATATCGATGTCTCGTCATTGTAGGACTGATTACACTACAGCATATATATGTCTCGTCATTGTAGGACTGATTACACTACAGCATATCGAGGTTTCGTTATTGTAGGACTGATTGTACTACATCATATATATGTCTCGTCATTGTAGGACTGATTACACTTATCATATCGATGTCTCGTCATTGTAGGACTGATTACACTACAGCATATATATGTCTCGTCATTGTAGGACTGATTACACTACAGCATATCGATGTTTCGTCATTGTAGGACTGATTACACTACAGCATATCGATGTCTCGTCATTGTACGACTGATTACACTACAGCATATCGAGGTCTCGTTATTGTAGGACTGATTGTACTACATCATATATATGTCTCGTCATTGTAGGACTGATTACACTTATCATATCGATGTCTCGTCATTGTAGGACTGATTACACTACAGCATATCGATGTCTCGTCATTGTAGGACTGATTACACTACAGCATATCGATGTCTCGTCATTGTAGGACTGATTACACTACAGCATATCGATGTCTCGTCATTGTAGGACTGATTACACTACAGCATATCGATGTCTCGTCATTGTAGGACTGATTACACTACAGCATATCGATGTCTCGTCATTGTAGGACTGATTACACTACAGCATATCGATGTCTCGTCATTGTAGGACTGATTACACTACAGCATATCGATGTCTCGTCATTGTAGGACTGATTACACTACAGCATATCGATGTCTCGTCATTGTAGGACTGATTACACTACAGCATATCGATGTCTCGTCATTGTAGGACTGATTACACTACAGCATATCGATGTCTCGTCATTGTAGGACTGATTACACTACAGCATATCGATGTCTCGTCATTGTAGGACTGATTACACTACAGCATATCGATGTCTCGTCATTGTAGGACTGATTACACTACAGCATATCGATGTCTCGTCATTGTAGGACTGATTACACTACAGCATATCGATGTCTCGTCATTGTAGGACTGATTACACTACAGCATATCGATGTCTCGTCATTGTAGGACTGATTACACTACAGCATATCGATGTCTCGTCATTGTAGGACTGATTACACTACAGCATATCGATGTCTCGTCATTGTAGGACTGATTACACTACAGCATATCGATGTCTCGTCATTGTAGGACTGATTACACTACAGCATATCGATGTCTCGTCATTGTAGGACTGATTACACTACATCATATCGATGTCTCGTCATTGTAGGACTGATTATACTACAGCATATCGATGTCTCGTCATTGTAGGACTGATTACACTACAGCATATCGATGTCTCGTCATTGTAGGACTGATTACACTACAGCATATCGATGTCTCGTCATTGTAGGACTGATTACACTACAGCATATCGATGTCTCGTCATTGTAGGACTGATTACACTACAGCATATCGATGTCTCGTCATTGTAGGACTGATTACACTACAGCATATCGATGTCTCGTCATTGTAGGACTGATTACACTACAGCATATCGATGTCTCGTCATTGTAGGACTGATTACACTACAGCATATCGATGTCTCGTCATTGTAGGACTGATTACACTACAGCATATCGATGTCTCGTCATTGTAGGACTGATTACACTACAGCATATCGATGTCTCGTCATTGTAGGACTGATTACACTACATCATATTGATGTCTCGTCATTGTAGGACTGATTACACTACAACATATCGATGTCTCGTCATTGTAGGGCTGATTACACTACAGTATATCGTTGTCTCATCATTGTAGGACTGATTGTACTACAGCATATCTATGTCTCCTCATTGTAGGACTGATTACACTACAGCATATCTATGTCTCGTCATTTTAGGACTGATTACACTACAGCATATCGATGTCTCGTCATTGTAGGACTGATTACACTACAGCATATCGAGGTCTCGTTATTGTAGGACTGATTGTACTACATCATATATATGTCTCGTCAGTGTAGGACTGATTACACTTATCATATATATGTCTCGTCATTGCAGGACTGATTACACTACAGCATATCGAGGTTTCGTTATTGTAGGACTGTTTGTACTACATCATATATATGTCTCGTCATTGTAGGACTGATTACAGTACAGCATATATATGTCTCGTCATTGTAGGACTGATTACAGTACAGCATATATATGTCTCGTCATTGTAGGACTGATTACACTTATCATATCGATGTCTCGTCATTGTAGGACTGATTACACTACATCATATCGATGTTTCGTCATTATAGTACTGATTACACTACAGCATATCGATGTCTCGTCATTGTAGGACTGATTACACTACATCATATCGATATCTCGTCCTTGTCGGACTGATTACACTTGATCATATCGATGTCTCGTCATTGTAGTCAATGTAACACTACAGCACATCGCTGTCTCGTCAATGTAGGACAGATAACACTACATCATATCGATGTCTCGTCATTGTAAGACTGATTGCACTAGTG
Organism: Mizuhopecten yessoensis; assembly: GCF_002113885.1. Lineage (NCBI taxonomy): Eukaryota > Metazoa > Mollusca > Bivalvia > Pectinida > Pectinidae > Mizuhopecten > Mizuhopecten yessoensis. The sequence continues at coordinate 475,396 of NW_018407200.1, read as the reverse complement.
CATATCGATGTGTCGTCATTGTAGGATTGACTGTACTACATCATATCCAGGTCTCGTCATTGTAAGACTGATTGTACTACAGCATATATATGTCTCGTCATTGTAGGACTGATTACACTACATAATATATCGATGTCTCGTCATTGTAGGGCTGATTACACCAGCATATCGATGGCTCGTCATTGTAGGACTGATTACACTACTTCATATCGATGTCTCGTCATTGTAGGACTCATTACTCTAATATGTCTCGTCATTGTAGGACTGATTACACTACAGCATATCGAGGTCTCGTCATTGTAGGACTGATTACACTACATAATATATCGATGTCTCGTCATTGTAGGGCTGATTTCACTACAGCATATCGAGGTCTCGTCATTGTAGGGCTGATTACACTACGGCATATCGAGGTCTCGTCATTAGGGCTGATTACACTACAGCATATCGCTGTCGCGGCATTGTAGGGCTGATTACACTACATCATATATGTCTCGTCATTATAGGACTGATTACACTACATAATATCGATGTCTCGTCATTGAAGGACTGATTACACTACAGCATATCGAGATCTCGTCAATGTAGGACTGATTACACTACGGCATATCGCTGTCTCGTCATTGTAAGGCTGATTACACTACAGCATATCGAGGTCTCATTTTTGTAGGGCTGATTACACTACATCATATCAATGTCTCTTCATTGTAGGGCTGATTTCACTACAGCATCTCAATGTCTCGTCATTGTAGGGCTGATTTCACTACAGCATCTCAATGTCTCGTCATTGTAGGGCTGATTGTACTACAGCATATCTATGTCTCGTCATTGTAGGACTGATTACACTGTAGCATATCGAGGTATCGTCATTATAGGACTGATTACACTACATCATATCGATGTCTCGTCATTGTAGGACTGATTACACTACAGCATATCGCTGTCTCGTCATTGTAAGGCTGATTACACTACGGCATATCGAGGTCTCGTCATTGTAGGACTGATTACACTACAGCATATCGCTGTCGCGTCATTGTAGGGCTGATTACACTACATCATATCAATGTCTCGTCATTGTAGGGCTGATTTCACTACAGCATATCGATGTCTCATTTTTGTAGGGCTGATTCCACTACAGCATATCGATGTCTCGTCATTGTAGGGCTGATTGTACTACAGCATATCTATGTCTCGTCATTGTAGGACTGATTACACTACAGGATATCGAGGTATCGTCATTATAGGACTGATTACACTACAGCATATCAAGGTCTCGTCATTGTAGGACTGATTACACTACAGCATATCGATGTCTCGTCATTGTAGGACTGATTACACTACAGCATATCGAGGTCTCATTTTTGTAGGGCTGATTACACTACAGCATATCGATGTCTCGTTTTTGTAGGGCTGATTACACTACAGCATATCGATGTCTCGTCATTGTAGGACTGATTACACTACCGCATATCGAGGTCTCCTCATTTAAAGACTGATTACACTACATCATATCGATGTCTCGTCATTGTAGGGCTGATTTCACTACAGCATATCGATGTCTCGTCATTGTAGGGCCGATTATACTACAGCATATCTTTGTCTCGTCATTGTAGGACTGATTACACTATAGCATATCGAGCCCTCGTCATTGTAGGACTGATTACACTATAGCATATCGAGGTCTCATCATTGTAGGACTGATTACACTACAGCATATCGATGTCTCGTTTTTGTAGGGCTGATTACACTACAGCATATCGATGTCTCGTCATTGTAGGACTGATTACACTACAGCATATCGAGGTCTCCTCATTTAAAGACTGATTGTATTACAGCATACTGATGTCTCGTCATGGTAAGGCTGATTACACTACAGCACATCGAGGTCTCGTCATTGTAGGACTGATTACACTACAGCATATCGAGGTCTCGTCATTGTAGGACTGATTACACTACATCATATCGATGTCTCGTCATGGTAAGGCTGATTACACTACATCATATCGATGTCTCGTCATTGTAGGGCTGATTTCACTACAGCATATCGATGTCTCGTCATTGTAGGACTGATTACACTGTAGCATATCGAGGTATCGTCATTATAGGACTGATTACACTACAGCATATCGAGGTCTCGTCATTGTAGGGCTGATTACACTACAGCATATCGATGTCTCGTCATTGTAGGACTGATCACTACAGCATATCGATGTCTCGTGTCATTGTCGTATTGATTACACTACAGTATATCGATGTCTCGTCATTGAAGGGCTAATTACACTACATCATATCGATGTCTCGTCATTGTAGGGCTGATTTCACTACAGCATATCGATGTCTCGTCATTGTAGGACTCATTACTCTATAGCATATCGAGGTCTCGTCATTGTAGGACTGATTACACTACATCATATCGCTGTTTCGTCATTGGAGGACTGATTACACTACAGCATATCGATGGCTCGTCATTATAGGACTGATTACACTACATCATATCTATGTCTCGTTATTGGAGAACTGATTATACTACAACATATCGAGGTTTCCTCATTTTAAGACTGATTGTATTACAGCATACTGATGTTTCGTCATGGTAAGGCTGATTACACTACAGCACATCGAGGTCTCGTCATTGTAGAACTGATTACACTACAGCACATCGAGGTCTCGTCAGTGTAGGACTGATTACACTACAGCATATCGAGGTCTCATCATTGTAGGACTGATTACACTACAGCACATCGCTGTCTCGTCATTGTAGGGCTGATTGTACTACAGTATATTGCTGTCTCGTCATTCTAGGACTGATTATACTAAAGTCAAACATGTGGAAATCATTCTTGTCTAACAATATTGGTTTAGTTCCAATTATTAATGGGTTAAGTCTAATTTGTATGAACCATGCCACTACTGTAAAGAGAGTATCACCTCGTCTTTATTAATGAAGGTTAACCGAATATCATCCATCCGTCTATTTCACGTTAAAGTTAAGTCTTATCATTCATTCAGATGCAATTTCCGTTTGTGTGACATTGTAATATCAGATGTCATTTCCGTATGTGTGACATTGTAATATCAGATGTCATTTCCTTATATGTGGCATTGTAATATTATATGTCATTTCCGTATGTGTGACATTGTAATATCAGATGTCATTTCCGTATGTGTGACATTGTAATATCAGATGTCATTTATGTATATGTGGCATTGTAATATCAAATGTCATATCAGTATGTGTGACATTGTAATATCAGATGTCATTTCCATATGTGTGACATTGTAATATCAGATGTCAATTCCGTATGTGTGACATGATAATATCAGATGTCAATTCCTTATGTGTGACATTGTAACATCAGATGTAATTTCCGTACGTGTGGCATTATAATATCAGATGTCAATTCCGTATGTGTGACATGATAATATCAGATGTCAATTCCTTATGTGTGACATTGTAACATCAGATGTCATTTCCGTATTTGTGGCATTGTAATATCAGATGTAATTTCCGTAAGTGTGGCATTATAATACCAGATGTCATTTCCGTATGTGTGACATTGTAATATCAGATGTCATTAACATATGTGACATTGTAATATCAGATGTCATTTCCGTATGTGAGCCTTTGTAATATCAGATGTCATTTCCGTATGTGTGACATTATAATATCAGATGTCATTTCCGTATGTGTGACATTATCATATCAGATATCATTTCCGTATCTGTGACATTTTAATATCAGATGCCAATTCCGTATGTATCACATTGTAATATCAGATGTAATTTCCGTATGTGTGACAATGTAATATCAGATGTCTTTCCTGTATGTGTGACATTGTAATATCAGATGTTATTTCCGTAAGTGTGGCATTATAATATCAGATGTCATTTCCGTATGTGTGGCATTGTAATATTAGATGTCATTTCCGTATGTGTGGCATTGTAATATCAGATGTCATTTCCGTATGTGGGACATTGTAATATCAGATGTCATTTCCGTATGTGAGCCTTTGTAATATCAGATGTCATTTCCGTATGTGTGACATTATAATATCAGATGTCATTTCCGTATGTGTGACATTATCATATCAGGTATCATTTCCGTATCTGTGACATTTTAATATCAGATGCTAATTCCGTATGTATAACATTTTAATACCAGATGCCATTTCCGTAAGTGTGGCATTGTAATATCAGATGTCATTTCCGTATGTGTGACATTGTAATATCAGATGTCATTTCCGTATGTGTGACATTTTAATACCAGATGCCATTTCCGTATGTGTGGCATTGTAATATTAGATGTCATTTGCGTATTTGTGGCATGTTAATATCAGATGTCATTTGCGTATGTATGGCATTGTAATATCAGATGTCATTTCCGTATGTGTGACATTGTAATATCAGATGTCATTTCCGTATGTGTGACATTTTAATATCAGATGTCATTTCTGTATATTTGGCATTGTAATATCAGATGTCATTTCCGTATGTGTGACATTGTAATATCAGATGTCATTTCCGTATTTATAACATTGTAATATCAGTTGTCATTATCGTATGTGTGACAAGGTAATATCATATGTCATTTCCGTATGTGTGACATTTTAATATCAGATGTCATTTCGTATATGTTGTATTGTAATATCAGATGTCATTTTCCTATGTGTGACATTGTAATACGCATATGTCATTTCCGTATGTGTGGCATTGTTATATCAGATGTCATTTTTGTATGTGTGACATTGTTATATCAGATGTCATTTCCGTATTTGTGACATTGTAATATCAGATGTCATTTCCGTATATGTGGCATTGTAATATCAGATGTCATTTCCGTATGTGTGACATTGTAATATCAGATGTCATTTATGTAGTTGAGGCATTGCAATATCAGATGTCATTTCCGTATGTGTGGCATTGTAATATCAGATGTCATTTCCGTATATATGGCATTGTGATATCAGATGTCATTTCCGTATGTGTGGCATTGTAATATCAGATGTCATTTCCGTATGTGTGACATTGTAATATCAGATGTCATTTATGTAGTTATGGCATTGTAATATCAGATGCAATTTCCGTATGTGTGGCATCGTAATATCAGATGTCATTTTCCTATGTGTGACATGGTAATAGCATATGTGATTTCCGTATGTGTGGCATTGTAATATCAGATGTCATTTGCGTATGTGTGGCATTGTAATATCAGATGTCATTTTTGTATGTGTGGCATGATAATTTCATATGTCATTTCCGTATGTGACATTTTAATATCAGATGTCATTTCCGTATATGTTGTATTGTAATATCAGATGTCATTTCCGTATATATTATATTGTAATATAAGATGTCATTTTCCTATGTGTGACATTGTAATAGCATATTTCATTTCCGTATATATTGCATTGTAATATCAGATGTCATTTTCCTATGTGTGACATTGTAATACGCATATGTCATTTCCGTATGTGTGGCATTGTTATATCAGATGTCATTTGCGTATGTGTGGCATTATAATATCAGATGTCATTTTTGTATGTGTGACATTTTAATATCAGATGTCATTTCCGTATATGTTGCATTTTTATATCAGATGTCATTTCCGTATATGTGGCATTGTAATATCAGATGTCATTTCCGTATATGTTGCATTGTAATATCAGATGTCATTTCCGTATTTGTGGCATTGTAATATCAGATGTCATTTCCGTATATGTTTCATTTTAATATCAGATGTCATTTCCGTATGTATGGCATTGTCATATCAGATGCCATTTCCGTATATGTTGCATTGTAATATCCGATGTCATTTCCTTATGTGTGGCATTGTAATACCATATTAACATCGATATTGTAGGACACACCCGCGAAAATGGGAGCATGATAAATACGAACAACAACATCTTAAATGAAGCCAATTTTCAATATTTCAACCTGTTAGCGACTTCCATCCGGGTAACAAGGCACATGAATGATACGATAACTGTTATCCTAAGACATGTATAATGCATCTAAAATATTTCTACGCATTTTGTCAGTCCTATATTACTTTTCCCTGTATTCTGAAACGAATCACCGAAGCATATCACGACCGTTGTCATAGGCTTATGTACAGGAACACAGAAAAGTTCACTCTGGTAACATGAACGTCAGTGTCTATTTCTTCAAGTTGCACTCTTTCTAACCGATGTAAAAGTTTAAACACTATTGTTTTAAATGCAGAAAAAAACCTCCAACGGTGTAATTATCTGAGTGCATCTGAGTATTGTTAACGACAAATATACAAAATCATTCATTTTCCATGCAAACGTTGCCGTCACGTTGCTTTACAAGTTACTTTTTTGTATCTTTTCTTTCTAAGCGAGCTATACACAAGCTATGTATTCAGTTATACAAGAACCACATAATGTCGTTTACAGGGCGCACATGTATTCAGTTATTCAAGGACCACACAATGTCATGTATAGGGCGCACAAGTTTTCAGTTATACAAGAACCACGTAATGTCATTTACAGGGCGCACAAGTTTGATATCGATATCTATGTTGCTTAGTTAATGGTCACGTGACATAACGAAAAGCGCACATAATCCCGTAAGGTCACATACATATCGGTGGCGCAATGTGTCTACTATTTTATAGTGTAAAACTTGTACCGGGTAAGAAAAGATGAAATAAAGACACGAATTTGGTGTGCATTTTCCACCGTTTACCAAAGCGAAACATGCGTGGTTTAACAGTAACCTTCAAGGAAAACTACTAGCTTGTTAAAGAATAGGGTTTCAGTTGATGTGATAGGTAAGGTTTTGCGCTGTTTTCAAGCTATCGACATAACAATCAATGTACAGCTTAGTGTTTGCAAGATTTTACAGTAAGATACCTAACAATATACCTCAAAACTACGATTATATATCATGAATAGCAGCAATATGAAGGGTAGTTTGTAACTAATCAGTATCCCACGCTTGCCTTTATATCACCATGTAACTAATTACATCAGTATCCCATGATTGCCTGTATATCACCATGTAACGTATTACATCAGTATCCCATGATTGCCTGTATATCACCATGTAACGTATTACATCAGTATCCCACGCCTGCCTGTATATCACCATGTAACGTATTACATCAGTATCCCACGCCTGCCTGTATATCACCATGTAACGTATTACATCAGTATCCCACGCCTGCCTGTATATCACCATGTAACGTATTACATCAGTATCCCATGATTGCCTGTATATCACCATGTAACGTATTACATCAGTATCCCACGCTTGCCTGTATATCACCATGTAACGTATTACATCAGTATCCCACGCTTGCCTGTATATCACCATGTAACGTATTACATCAGTATCCCACGCTTGCCTGTATATCACCATGTAACGTATTACATCAGTATCCCACGCCTGCCTGTATATCACCATGTAACGTATTACATCAGTATCCCACGCCTGCCTGTATATCACCATGTAACGTATTACATCAGTATCCCACGCTTGCCTGTATATCACCATGTAACGTATTACATCAGTATCCCACGCTTGCCTGTATATCACCATGTAACGTATTACATCAGTATCCCACGCTTGCCTGTATATCACCATGTAACGTATTACATCAGTATCCCACGCCTGCCTGTATATCACCATGTAACGTATTACATCAGTATCCCACGCCTGCCTGTATATCACCATGTAACGTATTACATCAGTATCCCATGCTTGCCTGTATATCACCATGTAACGTATTACATCAGTATCCCACGCTTGCCTGTATATCACCATATAATGTATTACATCAGTATCCCATGATTGCCTGTATATCAACATGTAACTAATTACATCAGTATCCTATGATTGCCTTTATATCCCCATGTAACTAATTACATCAGTATCCCATGATTGCCTTTATATCACCATGTAACGAATTACATCAGTATCCCACGCCTGCCTGTATATCCCCATGTAACGTATTACATCAGTATCAATGAATTTGCCTTTATATCACCATGTAACTAATCAGGATCCCACGCCTGCCTGTATATCACCATGTAACTAATCAGTATCCCACGCGTGCCTGTATATCAACATGTAACTCATTACATCAGTATCCTATGATTGCCTTTATATCACCATGTAACGTATTACACCAGTATCCCATGATTGCCTGTATCTCACCATGTAACGTATTACATCAGGATCGCACGCTTGCCTGTATATCACCATGTAACTAATCAGTATCCCACGCGTGCCTGTATATCAACATGTAACTCATTACATCAGTATCCTATGATTGCCTTTATATCACCATGTAACGTATTACATCAGCATCCCATGATTGCCTGTATATCACCATGTGACTAATTACATCAGCATT